>NC_091355.1:5247043-5264543 GCF_038502225.1 Cherax quadricarinatus
GCAAACCTTTGCACTTTCTCTAATTTCCTGACGTGCTCTGTGTGTGTGTATGTATGTGTGTGTGTGTGTGTGTGTGTGTGTGTGTGTGTGTGTGTGTGTGTGTGTGTGTGTGTGTGTGTGTGTGTGTGTGTGTGTGTGTGTGTGTGTGTGTGTGTGTGTGTGTGTGTGTGTGTGTGTGTGTGTGTGTGTGTTTGTGTGTGTGTGTGTGTGTGTGTGTACTCACCTATTTGTACTCACCTATTTGTGGTTGCAGGGGTCGAGTCACAGCTCCTGGCCCCGCCTCTTCGCTGATTGCTACTAGGTCCTCTCTCTCCCTGCCCCATGAGCTCTATCATACCTCGCCTTAAAACTATGTATGGTTCCTGCCTCCACCACATCACTTTCTAGGCATATTCCATGGCCTGGCTACTCTATGACTGAAGAAATACTTCCTAACATCCCTTTGATTCATCTGAGTCTTCAACTTCCAATTGTGACCTCTTGTGTCTGTGTCCCATCTCTGAACATCCCGTCTTTGTCCACCTCGTCTATTCCGCGCAGTATTTTATATGTCGTTATCATGTCTCCCCTGACCCTCCTGGCCTCCAGTGTCGTCAGGCCGATTTCCCTCAACCTTTCTTCATAGGACAGTCCCCGTAGCTCTGGGACTAGTCTTGTTGCAAACCTTTGCACTTTCTCTAATTTCTTGACGTGCTTGACTAGGTGTGGATTCCAAACTGGTGCTGCATACTCCAGTATGGGCCTGACGTAGATGGTGTATGTGTGTGTGTGTGTGTGTGTGTGTGTGTGTGTGTGTGTGTGTGTGTGTGTGTGCGTGTGTGTATGTGTCAGAAAGAGAGAGAGAGAGAGAGAGAGAGAGAGAGAAGGGAGCAACAGGAGTAGGGAAATCGTTAAATAAAACAAGAAATAGACGATGTGGAATATAAAGGAAGGAAAGGCGGTGGCACAGGGTAAAGAAGGAAGAATGAAAGAGGGTGAATAAGACCGCAAATGAACGGAAAATGCGTAAGTGGAAAGGACGAGAGGAAAAAGATGGAGGAAAAGAAAAAGATGGAGAAGAAAAAGATGGAGAGGAAAAAGATGGAGGAGAGGAAAAAGATGGAGGAGAGGAAAAAGATGGAGGAGTAGTAGGAGTATGGTTGGTGGGGATGGCATAGAGCCAATCCAAGTCTTGGCTTCGCCAGTCTCTAGTAAATTACCTTTCACCCTCCCCCCTCCTCTCTCTCTCTCTCTCTCTCTCTCTCTCTCTCTCTCTCTCTCGCTCGCTCTCCCTCTCCCTCTCCTCCTAGCGTCCAGTAGAAGGTCGCCGGCCATCTTAACATTCAAGGGACAGCTAACGCCTCGAAACTATAGCTATCGTAGTTACCTATTGTAGTTATCTATCGTAGCCATCTATCATAGTCATCTATCGTAGCCATCTTGAAATTAACCTGATAAATTTTAGCTTAACTCTACGTATTCTATCTTAGGTATATTTAGATATATTGTAACATCAGCGTGAGGATATACACACCAAGAGATGTATATCTGTGTATACATACACTCACATATTACTTAAATCCCTATTTTGTGTATTAAAATATTTCTGACTGGTGGTGACGCAGTGAGTAGTCGATAGGATTTAAACCAAACTAACCAATCAAAACTAATAATAATAATAATAATAATAATAATAATAATAATAATAATAATAATAATAATAATAATAATAATAATAATAATAATAATAATAATAATAATAATAATAATAATAATAATAATAATAATAATAATAATAATAATAATAATAATAATAATAACTTTTATTTATACAAGTACACGATACAACTTATACAGACCATAGCTGACACCAATGACATACTATATAGAAAGTCCTTGGTTATGTAGAGCATTTCGGGCAAATTAAGTTTTGTCCCCATGATGAGACCCACGCCAGTTGGCTAACACCCAGGTACCTACTTACTGCTAGGTGAACAGGTACAGCAGGTGTAAGGTGACTTACACCCAGGTACCTACTTACTGCTAGGTGAACAGGGACAGCAGGTGTAAGGTAACTAACACCCAGGTACCTACTTACTGCTAGGTGAACAAGGACAGTAGTTGTCTTAAGAAAACACGCCCCTAATATTTCCACCCGTACCGGGGATCGAACCACGGACCTCAACGTGTGAGCTGAGTGCCCCACCAACCGAGCTACGGGGCACCATATTCACACAAAATACATTATTTTCGTGATTTTATTTGTGATTTTCCTGGAGGTATTGCAAACAACGAATTTACACACTGCATGTCTTACAAATCTATCGTTGTCGTATAAGCCAAGCTTGCAAAATCTGCTTCGAAAAGCACCAGGCTTACACTGCAGCATGACCCAGGATGAAGGTCACACCTCGTAAGCATACATCATGCAATTATCTTTCCAAATACACAATAGGAGGCCAAAAGCCAGTCCATCCTGGGAATACACAGCGGTATTACCCTCATAAATATACACAAAAGTCTTGCAATATGGACGATAACACGTGGTTTATGCTCAGTGTGTACAGCGTCCTATGAATCGTAATGCTCATGCGGTAGTTTAAGAATTTATTGTACGTATTCCGAGACTGTCTGTGGGGTTTTGTGTACGTTAGTTTGTGGCACTGGATTTTAAGCACAGCCCTTGTGAACACCAGTCCAAGTTCACACATATACACACACACAGTGTGTGAATATATATATATATATATATATATATATATATATATATATATATATATATATATATATATATATATATATATATATGTATAATATGTATATATATATATATATATATATATATATATATATATATATATATATATATATATATATATATATATATATATATATATATATATATATATATATATTGCCGAATTAGCAAGAACTCATATAAAATAAAGTCTTTTCTAAAATTTTCTCTTATACGTTTAAAGATATATTTTTTTTCATTTATGTTAATGTAAAAAATATAATTTTGTACCAAAAGAACCTTAGAAAATTTACCTAACCTTATTATATCAAACGCAATTTAATTTAGCCTAATCCAACTAAATATATTTAAGATAAGTTTTCAGTAATTTAATACTAAACAAACACAATGAAATATATTTATCCTCGTTAGGTTCAGAATGATTTTGGCGAAATTATTGCATACACAAATTTTCACTTACTTTATTCGGCAAGATATGTAGTGATAAGCATAGAACTGACTCAGGAAATCGTAATGACACAATTGCAAACAAACCCATACCACGGGTGGGGTTAGAACCCGCGACCAGAGAGTCTCAAAACTCTAGACCGTGTAGAATGTAGAATGTCAATTCAGTGTGGCCAGGAGAGCAGTATTTGGGCACCTTGTAGGATACATTCATCAACTTACAACCTTCCATCGTATTCAAACATGACTGTGATCTCTAAGATGAACATCCCTTCATTGATGATCTCATCAACCAGGTTGATGGTGATGCTGAGACGAGTGTATGGAAAAGATACACACTCTAGTGTATTATTGTACCCACGAGCGAGTGGTATTGATCAGTAACAACACTGCGACTAGCCAAGGACTCGAACCCATGCTGCTTTGAGTCATCCACACCAACGTATGTTCTTGGGTAACGAGTACAACATCCAGTTCCGCTGGATGCGCTACTCTTAAGAATTGTGTGGTCCCATGGATTAAGACGTCATGAGCTTTCTCCCACCATGAGGCAGGCCAAAGCAGCATGGGTTCGAGTCCTTGGCTAGTCAGTCTAGTGTATGTATACACTGTCATATGCCGTGACCACCAAGGTTATACATACCGAGATATGTATCAAATTTTTCTTGGCTGATGTTGAACCTCGTGTAGTAGATGGGCTTCAAACCCCGTTAACCAACCAATACCACCAACTTCAAAAAAAAGTCAGTATCAACGGTGTTCTTAATATCAAAATCTTCCCAATGGCAAATATCTAAATTAAGTAATATCCAGAATGAGTAATATTTTGAGAGATCTTCCTCACTTGGCTTTTGTCAAACTAAATACTGGACCAGAAAATTAGTATATAAGGGTTAGAATCCCACACCGAAGAATGTTAGTAATTCCTTAATGCTCTCTGAGAGTAGAACTCTTATCCCCTAGTTGTAATGAAGGCAATTATTATTATTATTATTATTGTTATTATTATAATTATTATTATTATTATTATTATGTTGCCTTGAAGGCTGGAGCAAGATTGTTGGTGTATATTCCTTACTTTCATCTTCCTCTCTTTCTCTCCTTTCAGTCTCTCTTTTTTTACTTGCTCTTTTCTTTCCCGTCTTCCTTCATCTATCACTTCCTCCCCCTTTCATTCACTGGCGCCAAGCTCTCTCTCTCTCTCTCTCTCTCTCTCTCTCTCTCTCTCTCTCTCTCTCTCTCTCTCTCTCTCTCTCTCTCTCTCTCTCTCTCTCTCTCTCTCTCTCTCTCTCTCTCTCTCTCTCTCTCTCTCTCTCTCTCTCTCTCTCTCTCTCTCTCTCTCTCTCTCTCTCTCTCTCTCTCTCGCTCTCTCTCTCTCTCTCTCTCTCTCTCTCTCTCTCTCTCTCTCTCTCTCTCTCTCTCTCTCTCTCTCTCTCTCTCTCTCTCTCTCTCTCTCTCTCTCATATACTGGTGTCTTTTATAAATTGCCTGTCTCCCTCCACTCATTCATCCATCACTCTATTTTCCTACCGTCTCGCCTTCTTCTATCCTCTTCCTCTCTCTTCCCCTCTCTATTTTTCCCTCTCTTTTTTCCCTCTCTCTTCCCCTCTCTCTTTCTCCCCCCTCTCTCTTCTGAATGCCATGACGTTAACACATACACACACACACACACCTCCTTCAACTGCCAGCCCCTCCATCAAAACTCCATCACAACTCCATCAAGCGGCCATCACTCCTCCATCTCGAGAAACACAATGTACCATAGTCACGCCTCATAGCAGTGACGGCCCTGAGACGGTAAACTTATATAAATTCAACTTTTCTCAGGGGGAGAAGAAACTGCAGTGTGAATGACCCCTTAAGAATCAACGTAATTAAAATCAATGTTTGCTTAAAAGGGAATGGGGCAAACATCAATGTTTATCTAGAAGAAGAAGGGGGAAAATAAACATCGGTGTTTTTAATTTATTTCGTAATAAAATACAGATGACAGTCACCTGAATTTTTAATTAATATTTTTTTATTTAGTCAGCTCTCGAAATGAGCTGTCAACTACATGTACACGCCGTCACACCCCGTGTGTACGCTCACACCCCGTGTGTCTGCTTTCACACCACGTGTATACGTTCATACCCAGTGTGTACGCTTTCACTCCCCCGTGTACACACTTTCTCAGCTCCAGTTCCTTAGATCAAGAACTATTCATTGGCATCAGCAACTGGGAGTCACATTCAACGCATTTCCCTGCAGCAACACCTTGCAACATTCACACACACTCCAGCTCAACATTCACACACTCCAGCTCAACATTCACACACCCCAGCTCAACATTCACACACACTCCAGCTCAACATTCACACACCCCAGCTCAACATTCACACACACTCCAGCTCAACATTCACACACTCCAGCTCAACATTCACACACCCCAGCTCAACATTCACACACACTCCAGCTCAACATTCACACACCCCAGCTCAACATTCACACACTCCCCAGCTCAACATTCACACACACCCCAGCTCAACATTCACACACCCCAGCTCAACATTCACACTCCCCAACTCAACATTCACACACCCCAGCTCAACATTCACACACACTCCAGCTCAACATTCACACACTCCAGCTCAACATTCACACACCCCAGCTCAACATTCACACACACTCCAGCTCAACATTCACACACTCCAGCTCAACATTCACACACCCCAGCTCAACATTCACACACTCCAGCTCAACATTCACACACCCCAGCTCAACATTCACACACACTCCAGCTCAACATTCACACACCCCAGCTCAACATTCACACACACTCCAGCTCAACATTCACACACTCCAGCTCAACATTCACACACCCCAGCTCAACATTCACACACACTCCAGCTCAACATTCACACTCCCCAGCTCAACATTCACACACCCCAGCTCAACATTCACACACACTCCAGCTCAACATTCACACACCCCAGCTCAACATTCACACACTACAGCTCAACATTCACACACACTCCAGCTCAACATTCACACACCCCAGCTCAACATTCACACACCACAGCTCAACATTCACACACACTCCAGCTCAACATTCACACACCCCAGCTCAACATTCACACACACTCCAGCTCAACATTCACACACCCCAGCTCAACATTCACACACTCTCCAGCTCAACATTCACACACACTCCAGCTCAACATTCACACACCCCAGCTCAACATTCACACACCCCAGCTCAACATTCACACACACTCCAGCTCAACATTCACACACCCCAGCTCAACATTCACACACACTCCAGCTCAACATTCACACACACTCCAGCTCAACATTCACACACACTCCAGCTCAACATTCACACACTCCAGCTCAACATTCACACACACTCCAGCTCAACATTCACACACCCCAGCTCAACATTCACACACTCTCCAGCTCAACATTCACACACTCCAGCTCAACATTCACACACACTCCAGCTCAACATTCACACACACTCCAGCTCAACATTCACACACACTTCTTCCAACATATAAACCTTACTCCAGCCTCACTCCATACCCCAGTCACTCCCACCTAGTCCCAGCACCTCCTCATCCCCACCCCACAGTGCCACAGTCTCTCCTCCCACCCCAGTCACCTCCAGCTTGTACACACACAATAAACTATCAACATCCCCTTTACTGTCTTAGGAGTATCTGCTACTGTGTGGAGGTAGTGGGAAGGAGGACGTGAGGAGGTAGGAAGGATATCGTGAAGATGCTTGAAGGACGGGAGGAAAGTAACGAGAGCAGGGAAAACGGGAATACTTAAAGGAGGAGACGGATAATGGGAGGAGAAGTAATGAGGACTATGGTTGAAGAAAGGGCGATAGGACGCCAGAAGAGATGATATGATAACAAGAATGAGAGGAAGAGAGAGACTCGGAATATTGTGTGTTGACTCTGAAGGTAAATGGTATAACAGAGATGGAACAAGTACACAGGTATTTTACTACCTTCGAGGAATCAATCAAGCATTTGGAACCACTGGAAACGCCTCGAGTACACAGACTCTTTACTACCTTCAAGGAATCAATAATGCATCTAAACCACTAGGAACGCCTCGAGTACACGGAACCTTTACTACACGCATAGAATCAATAAAATATTTAAATCCACTAGGAGGGTCTCAAAGCAATTTGAATGCGCTTAACTCTGGGGACGAAGGTGAAAGAGATACCTGGCAATACATACATGAAAGATACTTAAGGATCTTGTCTCTAATATGCTCACTGGATTGAGAGATATGAGAGGAAGTGCAAAATTAACCCAGTGAAAAGGAGGGGCGACGTGGGCACAGTAAGAGAGCTCTATATCAATATCCGTGGTCCAAGATTGTTCATCTCGCTACCAGCAGGTATAAAAAAACAATCAAGAGAAAACTAGGGCAGAGAATGTTGCTAGTGCCAGGGTAGGCCCATTTTGATGGTTTTAGTGGGAATTTCGGCTGTTGGAACCAACAGTCTGGTTGACTGTGCAGTCACGAAGGAAAGTCTGGCCTCATTCCGTTACGAAAAGTTGTAAATAGGTAATAGGTATGACAGAGTACCTTGGGTAGACCCAGGCTGGGAAATGAACTGGGACGGGATAACAGCTGTTAGCCAGTAAATTTAACCTTTAAAAAGAAAAGGCTGGGATGAACATATGAAGTAGGAAGAGAGAGAGAGAGAAAAAAAATATGTATAGAGCAAAAAATCGCTGGCTTTTTAGTTAACATTGTATGAAGATTGACTGGTTGAGTGACTGTGCTGTTTGCTGGTTGTTTGGCTTATCTACCTTTGTTAGTTGACTATATATATATATATATATATATATATATATATATATATATATATATATATATATATATATATATATATATATATATATATATATATATATATATATATATATATATATATATAATATTTCCAGGTTTATATACATCAATGTATGTGTTCATTGATGTACTTGTCGGATAATCTGTCTCTCTGTCTATCCGGCACTTGGAGAGATAGCTTTAACTATCAACAGAGTAATCCCCGTTGGTTGTAACAGTAATCCCCGTTGGTTCTAACATTAATCCCCGCTGGTTGTAACAGTAATCCCCGTTGGTAGGCACTGTAATCCCCGTTGGTAGGGACTGTAATCCCCGTTGGTAGGGACTGTAATCCCCGTTGGTAGGAACTGTAATCCCCGTTTGTAGGGACCGTAATCCCCGTTGGTAGGAACTGTAATCCCCGTTGGCAAGAACTGTAATACCCGTTGGTAGGAACTGTATTCCCCGTTGGTGGGAACTGTATTCCCCGTTGGTAGGAACTGTAATCCCCGTTGGTAGGAACTGTAATCCCCGTTGGTAGGAACTGTAATCGCAGTTGGTGGGAACAGTAATCCCCGTTGATAATAACTGTAATCCCCGTTGGTAGGAACTGTAATCCCCGTTGGTAGGAAATGTAATCACCGTTGGTAGGAACTGTAATCCCCGTTGGTAGGAACTGTAATCCCCGTTGGTAGGAACTGTAATCTCCGTTGGTAGGTACTGTAATCCCAGTTGGTAGGGAATGTAATCCCCGTTGGTAAGAACTGTAATTCCCGTTGGTAGGGAGTGTAATCTCCGTTGATAGGGACTGTAATCCCCGTTGGTAGGAACTGTAATCCCCGTTCGTAGGTACTGTAATCTCCGTTGTTAAGAACTGTAATCCCCGTTGGTAGAAACTGTAATCCCCGTTGGAAGGAACTGTAATCCCCGTTGGTGGGAACCGCAATCCCCGTTGGTGGGAATTGTAATCCCCGTTGGTAGGAACTGTAATCCCCGTTGGTGGGAACTGTAATCCCCGTTGGTAGGAACTGTAATCCCCGTTGGTGGGAACAAAGTAATCCCCGTTGGAAGGAACTGTAATCCCCGTTGGTGGGAACTGTAATCCCCGTTGGAAGGAACTGTAATCCCCGTTGGTGGGAACTGTAATCCCCGTTGGTAGGAACTGTAATCCCCGTTGGTGGGAACAAAGTAATCCCCGTTTGGGCTCCGTTCCTTAGTAAAACCCAGAGGAGTCAATCAAAATGGAGAAGAGATTCTTTGCTTGATTCTGAGTGGCTGCCGCCAGAGCTCCATAGATGAACTGAAATCGTGATCGGGGAAAGATAAGAGAAAGAGAGAGAGAGAGAGAGAGAGAGAGAGAGAGAGAGAGAGAGAGAGAGAGAGAGAAAGAGAGAATGTGAGAGAGTGTGTGTATACACACAAAGAGAGAGAGATATAGTGTGTGTGAAAGAGAGGGAGAGAAAGAAAGAGATAAAGAGAGAGAGAGAAAGGACAGAGAGAAAGAGAGCGAGAAAAAAAAGAGAAAATAAAGAGAGAGGGAAAGAGAGAGAGAGAGAGAGAGAGAATCTCATTTAAATTATCAACACAGAAAGAGCACTTCTCTTTGCCTCACGATCACTCCAGAATTACTATTCTCTCAATATAATTAAAAACACGATTACTTTACCTCTCTTTTCCAATTAATGTGTCGTAAAAAAAAATAATATTTAAAGGAGATAAATATAGTCAAAATAATTTTTTTTTAATTTAGAAGAAGCTTCTTTACAAAAGTAATTATTATTATTATTATTATTATTCTTAAGCCCTTCACTGATTACCTTTATTAAAATATTGTAATTCTCCCCACAGGGTTGTTGCAAACGTAGGTAACGGAATTTTGTTGCAATTACTTTGAGAGACTTTTGTGAAGATTACATTTTTGTGTTTTTTTTCGTGTCTGTGATTATCTTGCTGTCTGTGGCTGTCTGTGTTATTATATTGCTGTCTGTGGCTGTCTGTCTGTGTGATTATCTTGTTGTCTGTGGCTGTGTTTACATTGCTGCCTGTGGCTGGCTGTTTGTGTGATTATATTGCTTTCTGTGGCTGTCTGTGTGATTATCTTGCTTTCTGTGGCTGTCTGTGTGATTATCTTGCTTTCTGTGGCTGTCTGTGTGATTATCTTGCTTTCTGTGGCTGTCTGTGTGATTATATTGCTTTCTGTGGCTGTCTGTGTGATTATCTTGCTTTCTGTGGCTGTCTGTGTGATTATATTGCTTTCTGTGGCTGTCTGTGTGATTATATTGCTTTCTGTGGCTGTCTGTGTGATTATATTGCTTTCTGTGGCTGTCTGTGTGATTATATTGCTTTCTGTGGCTAACTGTGAGATTATCTTGCTGTCAGTGGATGTCTATCTATTTTTGCCTTCCATTCGGTGTTTTTTTTCCTGTTTGTCTGCATGTCTGGCTGTTGGTCTGCCTGTTTGTTTATGTAAGTGTTTTTGCTCTGTTTGCTTCTTTCTTTGTTTCTTGATGTGTCTTTGCTTGCCAAGTTGTAAAGTATTCTCTCATTAGCATATTCCCTGATTATCATTACTTTTGTTTACTCTCACTCTGTATTAATGTGTGTCTATTCTTCTCTCTCTTTCTCTCTCTCTCTCTCTCTCTCTCTCTCTCTCTCTCTCTCTCTCTCTCTCTCTCTCTCTCTCTCTCTCTCTCTCTCTCTCTCTCTCTCTCTCTCTCTCTCTCTCTCTCTCTCTCTCTCATGCTTACAGTTATTCAATGCTTACTTGTTTTAATCTTGGGTCAGAGGTTATCGGAGCGAGCACAGACATGCCTTTGTAAGGTTACCAAGCTGTGTAATTACCTAGCTGAGCTTGCGAGGGTTTGAGACCTGGCTCCTGGTCCTGCCTCATGCCTAACGTGTTGTTCAACTCAGTCATGCCTATTTTTTTATCCTGTGTGTGGAGTTAGCGCCAGATGATTTCTTACAGCGAAGAAATATGAAATCTGCTTTGTCACGTCCGAGTGTGCAGCGCCAGCTTGGAGCCCACACCTCCTTTACACAGGCTACCACCAGATTAGTTAGTGATGTTATACTGTGAGTTTCCCAACACATACTACACCATATTGGAGACATGGTCACAATATACAAGATACTAAGAGAAGACAGAGTCATAATATACAAGATACTGAGAGGAGACATAGTCTCAATATACAAAATACTGAGAGGAGACACGATCACAACATACAAGATACTGAGAGGAGACAGTCACAATATACAAGGTACTCAGACGCATTTATATGATATATGAAGATGTTGAAAACAGTTTAACTGGAAGCAAAACACCAACACCAGTAATCACACACACACACACACACACACACACACACACACACACACACACACACACACACACACACACACACACACACACACACACACACACACACACACACACACACACAACACACACACACACACACACACACACACACACACACACACACACACACACCACACACACACACACACACACACACACACACACACACACACACACACACACACACACACACACACACACACACACACACACACACACACACACACACACACACACACACACACACACACACACACACATACACACACACACACACACACACACACACACACACACTCACACACACACACACACACACACACACACACACACACACACTCACACACACACACACACACACACACACACACACACACACTCACACACACACACACACACACACACACACACACACACACACACACACACACACACACACACACACACACACACACACACACATACACACACACACACACACACACACACACACACATTAACCAGATCACTGTCATAATGGTGAAGGCACAACACACAAGCAGGCACTTCTCATGTTATTCACGGCCCCCACAAACAGTGCCAACGGCAGGCACTCAACACCAGTGTTGATTGTGGACCATGAGATTAACGAATATATTTCTACCATTGCCACAAGTATATAGATTTATATATATATATATATATATATATATATATATATATATATATATATATATATATATATATACATTTATACACTATTATACGCTAGAAATACTATATGCAATTAGATGTCTGGTAAGGAAAGCTTGATTGTAAGGGATTAGATCTGGATTCTAATTCCTTGAATCGAGTCTAAATGCTTTTCTGTTCCTCCCTATAGGTGCTGTATGGTCCCTACGGCTTCAGCGTTCCCCCATGACTGTAAACACCACCACTTGACTACAAACACCACCACCTGACTACAAACACCACCACCTGGCTACAAACACCACCACCTGACTACAAACACCACCACCTGACTACAAACACCACCACCTGTCTACAAACACCACCACCTGACTACAAACACCACCACCTGACTACAAACTCCACCACCTGACTGCAAACACCACCACCTGACTACAAACACCACCACCTGACTACAAACACCACCACCTGACTACAAACACCACCACCTGACTACAAACACCACTACCTGACTACAAACACCACCACCTGGCTACAAACACCACCACCTGACTACAAACACCACCACCTGACTACAAACACCACCACCTGACTACAAACACCACCACCTGACTACAAACACCACCACCTGACTACAAACACTATCACCAGACTACATACACCACCACCTGGCTACAAACACCACCACCTGACTACAAACACCACCACCTGACTACAAACACCACCACCTGACTACAAACACCACCACCTGACTACAAACACCACCACCTGGCTACAAACACCACCACCTGACTACAAACACCACCACCTGACTACAAACACCACCACCTGGCTACAAACACCACCACCTGACTACAAACACCACCACCTGACTACAAACACCACCACCTGACTACAAACACCACCACCTGACTACAAACACCACCACCTGACTATAAACACCTCCACCTGACTACAAACACCACCACCTGACTATAAACACCTGCACCTGACTACAAACACCACCACCTGACTACAAACACCACCACCTGGCTACAAACACCACCACCTGACTACAAACACCACCACCTGACTACAAACACCACTACCTGACTACAAACACCACCACCTGGCTAGCAAACACCACCACCTGGCTACAAACACCACCACCTGTCTACAAACACCACCACCTGACTACAAACACCACCACCTGACTACAAACACCACCACCTGACTACAAACACCACCACCTGACTACAAACACCACCACCTGACTACAAACACCACCACCTGACTACAAACACCACCACCTGGCTACAAACACCACCACCTGACTACAAACACCACCACCTGACTACAAACACCACCACCTGACTACAAACACCACCACCTGACTACAAACACCACCACCAGACTACAAACACCACCACCTGACTACAAACACCACCACCTGACTACAAACACTACCACCAGACTACATACACCACCACCTGACTACAAACACCACCACCTGACTACAAACACCACCACCTGACTACAAACACCACCACCTGACTACAAACACCTCCACCTGACTACAAACACCACCACCTGACTACAAACACCACCACCTGACTACAAACACCACCACCTGTCTACAAACACCACCACCTGGCTACAAAGACCACCACATGGCTACAAACACCACCACCAGACTACAAACACCACCACCTGACTACAAACACCACCACCTGACTACAAACACCACCACCTGACTACAAACACCTCCACCTGACTACAAACACCACCACCTGACTACAAACACCACCACCTGACTACAAACACCATCACCTGTCTACAAACACCACCACTTGACTACAAACACCACCATCTGACTACAAACACCTCCACCTGACTACAAACACCACCACCTGACTACAAACACCACCACCTGACTACAAACACCACCACCTGACTACAAACACTACCACTTGTCTACAAACACCACCACCTGTCTACAAACACCACCACCTGTCTACAAACACCACCACCTGACTACAAACACCACCACCTGTCTACAAACACCACCACCTGACTACAAACACCACCACCTGACTACAAACACCACCACCTGACTACATACACCACCACCTGACTACAAACACCACCACCTGACTACAAACACCACCACCTGACTACAAACACCACCACCAGACTACAAACACCATCACCTGACTACAAACACCACCACCTGGCTACAAACACCACCACCTGACTACAAACACCACCACCTGACTACAAACACCACCACCTGACTACAAACACCACCACCTGACTACAAACACCACCACCTGACTACAAACACTATCACCAGACTACATACACCACCACCTGGCTACAAACACCACCACCTGACTACAAACACCACCACCTGACTACAAACACCACCACCTGACTACAAACACCACCACCTGACTACAAACACCACCACCTGGCTACAAACACCACCACCTGACTACAAACACCACCACCTGACTACAAACACCACCACCTGGCTACAAACACCACCACCTGACTACAAACACCACCACCTGACTACAAACACCACCACCTGACTACAAACACCACCACCTGACTACAAACACCACCACCTGACTATAAACACCTCCACCTGACTACAAACACCACCACCTGACTATAAACACCTGCACCTGACTACAAACACCACCACCTGACTACAAACACCACCACCTGGCTACAAACACCACCACCTGACTACAAACACCACCACCTGACTACAAACACCACTACCTGACTACAAACACCACCACCTGGCTACAAACACCACCACCTGGCTACAAACACCACCACCTGTCTACAAACACCACCACCTGACTACAAACACCACCACCTGACTACAAACACCACCACCTGACTACAAACACCACCACCTGACTACAAACACCACCACCTGACTACAAACACCACCACCTGACTACAAACACCACCACCTGGCTACAAACACCACCACCTGACTACAAACACCACCACCTGACTACAAACACCACCACCTGACTACAAACACCACCACCTGACTACAAACACCACCACCAGACTACAAACACCACCACCTGACTACAAACACCACCACCTGACTACAAACACTACCACCAGACTACATACACCACCACCTGACTACAAACACCACCACCTGACTACAAACACCACCACCTGACTACAAACACCACCACCTGACTACAAACACCTCCACCTGACTACAAACACCACCACCTGACTACAAACACCACCACCTGACTACAAACACCACCACCTGTCTACAAACACCACCACCTGGCTACAAAGACCACCACATGGCTACAAACACCACCACCAGACTACAAACACCACCACCTGACTACAAACACCACCACCTGACTACAAACACCACCACCTGACTACAAACACCTCCACCTGACTACAAACACCACCACCTGACTACAAACACCACCACCTGACTACAAACACCATCACCTGTCTACAAACACCACCACTTGACTACAAACACCACCATCTGACTACAAACACCTCCACCTGACTACAAACACCACCACCTGACTACAAACACCACCACCTGACTACAAACACCACCACCTGACTACAAACACTACCACTTGTCTACAAACACCACCACCTGTCTACAAACACCACCACCTGTCTACAAACACCACCACCTGACTACAAACACCACCACCTGTCTACAAACACCACCACCTGACTACAAACACCACCACCTGACTACAAACACCACCACCTGACTACATACACCACCACCTGACTACAAACACCACCACCTGACTACAAACACCACCACCTGACTACAAACACCACCACCAGACTACAAACACCATCACCTGACTACAAACACCACCACCTGACTACAAACACCACCACCTGACTACAAACACCACCACCTGACTACAAACACCACCACCTGACTACAAACACCACCACCTGACTACAAACACCACCACCTGACTACAAACACCACCACCTGACTACAAACACCACCACCTGACTACAAACGCCACCACCTGACTACAAACACCATCACCTGACTACAAACACCACCGCCTGACTACAAACACCACCACCTGACTACAAACACCACCGCCTGACTACAAACACCACCACCTGACTACAAACACCACCACATGACTACAAACACCACCACCTGACTACAAACGCCACCACCTGACTACAGACACCATCACCTGACTACAAACACCACCACCTGACTACATACACCACCACCTGACTACAAACACCACCACCTGACTACAAACACCACCACCTGACTACAAACACCACCACCTGACTGCAAACACCACCACCTGACTGCAAACACCACCACCTGACTGCAAACACCACCACCTGACTGCAAACACCACCACCTGACTGCAAACACCACCACCTGACTGCAAACACCACCACCTGAGGGGTCGTAATAAAAGCTTCGTAGGAGATTTATTTCGCAGACAGTTCTCACACAGAAGTACTTTAGTAATTCATGCAGATTTTCACACACACTACTACTACTACTACTACTGTTACTACTACTACTACTACTGTTACTACTACTACTGTTACTACTACTACCACTGTTACTGCTACTACTGTTACTACTACTACTGTTACTACTACTACCACTGTTACTGCTACTACTGTTACTACTACTACTGTTACTACCATCACCACCGTTACCGCCACACTGCGCCACTACCACACCGTTACTACTACCACCACCTGTTACCGCCACCACTGTCACTACCACCACCGTCACTAACCACCACCACCGTTACCGCTACCACCTTGCTCACTACTTACCGCCTTACTACCACTACCGTTCCACTACCACCACCACTGTTACTGCTACTACTGTTACACTTACCACTGTTACTACTTCACACTGTTACTCCACTACCACTGTTACCACCACTGTTACACTACCACCACCACCACCCACTCCACTGTTACTTACTACCACTACTACTGTTACTACTTACACTGTTACCACTACTACCACCGTTACCGCTTACCACCGTTACTACTACCACTGTACCACCACTTACCACCGTTACTGCTACCACTGTTACTACCACCACTGTTACACTTCACCACCACCACCGTTCCACTGCTACCACTGTCACTACTTACCACAGTTACCACTACCACCACCCCGTTACCGCTACTACTGTTACTACTACTTACCGTTACCACTACTACTGTTACTACCACCACCACCGTTACTGCTACTTACCGTTACCTTACTACCACCGTTACTACTACTACCGTTAATACTACCACTGCCACTACCTACCACCACCGTTACTTACTACCAATTGCCACTACCACTACTGTTACCTTACTACCACTGTTACTACACACCACCGTTACTACTACCACCGTTACCACTACCACTGCCACTA
>NC_091355.1:5267043-5274543 GCF_038502225.1 Cherax quadricarinatus
AGATATATATGTATATATAGATTATGTATATATATATATATATATATATATATATATATATATGTATATATATATAGATTATGTATATATATATATATATATATATATATATATATATATATATATAGATATATATGTATATATATATATAGATATATATGTATATATATATATACATAATCTATATATATATATATATATATATATATATATATATATATATATATATATATATATATATTTATATATATATATATATATATATATATATATATATATATATATATATATATATATATATATATATATATATATATTTCAAATATAAATTGGAGCACATGTTAGCAAATTAATATGTAAATCTTGAATGGTAAATTATAAAGGGCTGGGCTAGGTTATTTTAACCTATAATAAAAAATCAATGTAACCCAAAAGAAAATCCTTTCTGTGCCTTCAGGCAAAGCAAAGGCATTATCTCTAGAGAGCGTTGAAATCCGCACGAGTGACACAACTGTTGTCAGGATGATTTAGTCTGGTATTGCAGTCTCTGGTTGTTACATTCTTAGATATTTTTTTCACCCTTCTTAGGTTAATTATATTCTCATTTATATCCTTCGTTGTTGTTTTTTTTCGTCTTCACGCTTTTCCCATGTTAATTATTATGTTAATTACATATTTCGTTGCTGTTCTTCAAGCGTTTCTTAGATTAGTTGTTTTAATTATCCTTGTTTATTATTTTTCTCGTTATTTATACGAACGTGAAAGAGGGAGTGTTAAGGGTACTTAGACATTTAGAAAGGATAGAGCAGAATAGGGTGAATAAGAGGGGTTACAAATCCAGGGTAAACGGATAAAGGGGACTGGGTCGTCCCATGTACAGATGGAAGGTGTGAAGGTTTAGAAGTGATATGGGTTTGAGCATCCAGCAGGCTTGTGTGAGCCTTTGAAATGTGAATGAGTGAAGACAAACTCTTTAAGGGATTTGACGTGCTGTTGGAGTGTGATCGAGTTTTTATATAGAGAGATAAATGGAAAACAGTAGACACAAATGCAATATAATGTGATCTTTTATTGAGTACCTTTCGCCCACAAGGTGTCGTATTGAGGTATACCCGTGTGCCGTATTCAGGTATACCCGTGTGCCGTATTCAGGTATATCCGTGTGTCATATTGAGGTATACCCGTGTGTCGTATTCAGGTATACCCGTGTGTCGTATTCAGGTATATCCGTGTGTCATATTGAGGTATACCCGTGTGTCGTATTCAGGTATACCCGTGTGTCGTATTCAGGTATACCCGTGTGTCGTATTCAGGTATACCCGTGTGTCGTATTCAGGTATACCCGTGTGCCGTATTCAGGTATATCCGTGTGTCGTATTCAGGTATATCCGTGTGTCGTATTGAGGTATACCCGTGTGCCGTATTCAGGTATATCCGTGTGTCGTATTGAGGTATACCCGTGTGTCGTATTCAGGTATATCCGTGTGTCGTTTTAAGGTATACCCGTGTGTAGTATTCAGGTATATCCGTGTGTCGTATTCAGGTATATCCGTGTGTCGTTTTGAGGTATACCCGTGTGTCGTATTGAGGTATACCCGTGTGCCGTATTCAGGTATAACCGTGTGCCGTATTCAGGTATATCCGTGTGTCATATTGAGGTATACCCGTGTGCCGTATTCAGGTATACCCGTGTGCCGTATTCAGGTATATCCGTGTGTCATATTGAGGTATACCCGTGTGTCGTATTCAGGTATACCCGTGTGTCGTATTCAGGTATACCCGTGTGCCGTATTCAGGTATATCCGTGTGTCGTATTGAGGTATACCCGTGTGTCGTATTCAGGTATAACCGTGTGCCGTATTCAGGTATATCCGTGTGTCATATTGAGGTATACCCGTGTGTCGTATTCAGGTATACCCGTGTGTCGTATTCAGGTATATCCGTGTGTCGTTTTGAGGTATACCCGTGTGTCGTATTGAGGAATATCCATGTGTCGAGTTGAGGTCGCAGCTGGGGTATATCTCTCGTGTATGTCTACATCTGTAAATTATTTAAAGTATATCACAAGTATATTTCGTTGGTGTCACGAAAAATATCATTGATTGATGTATAACGAGGAGTGAAGCTCGTCGCATATCTTTGAAGTATACTGCGTCTTTTGAGGTATATTCATAAAGTATATTGGTTGTTAAAGATTGAGACACTTATGCAGCATATGGGAATCTTTACTCAGGAAACGTTTCGCCACACAGTATGCATAAATGTCTCAATCTTCAACTTGTCGGTTTTTCAATCCATTCATCACATATATTGGTTGTGGCGATATACCACAGTTTGAAGATCAGGCACGGCTGCTTGAAGAAAAGTAATAGATGCATAAATCTTGTTTATTGTTAAGACGGAACTTTCTTTTGTGGCGTTGAAAGTGAATTTGTCTAATTTTAAGCCTTTATTGAGAGTTCTGTCTAGGTTAGTGTTCTGTCTATGTTAGAGTTCTGTCTAGGTTAGTGTTCTGTCTATGTTAGAGTTCTGTCTAGGTTAGTGTTCTGTCTAGGTTAGTGTCCTGTCTATGTTAGTGTCCTGTCTAGGTTAGTGTCCTGTCTATGTTAGTGTCCTGTCTAGGTTAGTGTTCTGTCTATGTTAGAGTTCTGTCTAGGTTAGTGTCCTGTCTATGTTAGAGTTCTGTCTAGGTTAGTGTTCTGTCTATGTTAGAGTTCTGTCTAGGTTAGTGTTCTGTCTATGTTAGAGTTCTGTCTAGGTTAGTGTTCTGTCTATGTTAGAGTTCTGTCTAGGTTAGTGTTCTGTCTAGGTTAGTGTCCTGTCTATGTTAGTGTCCTGTCTAGGTTAGTGTCCTGTCTATGTTAGTGTCCTGTCTAGGTTAGTGTTCTGTCTATGTTAGAGTTCTGTCTAGGTTAGTGTCCTGTCTATGTTAGAGTTCTGTCTAGGTTAGTGTTCTGTCTATGTTAGAGTTCTGTCTAGGTTAGTGTTCTGTCTATGTTAGTGTCCTGTCTATGTTAGAGTTCTGTCTAGGTTAGTGTCCTGTCTATGTTAGAGTTCTGTCTAGGTTAGTGTTCTGTCTATGTTAGAGTTCTGTCTAGGTTAGTGTCCTGTCTATGTTAGAGTTCTGTCTAGGTTAGTGTTCTGTCTATGTTAGAGTTCTGTCTAGGTTAGTGTTCTGTCTATGTTAGTGTCCTGTCTATGTTAGAGTTCTGTCTAGGTTAGTGTTCTGTCTATGTTAGTGTCCTGTCTATGTTAGTGTTCTGTCTATGTTAGAGTTCTGTCTAGGTTAGTGTTCTGTCTATGTTAGAGTCCAGTCTAGGTTAGTGTTCTGTCTATGTTAGAGTTCTGTCTAGGTTAGTGTCCTGTCTATGTTAGAGTTCTGTCTAGGTTAGTGTTCTGTCTATGTTAGTGTCCTGTCTATGTTAGTGTTCTGTCTATGTTAGAGTTCTGTCTAGGTTAGTGTTCTGTCTATGTTAGAGTCCAGTCTAGGTTAGTGTTCTGTCTATGTTAGAGTTCTGTCTAGGTTAGTGTTCTGTCTATGTTAGAGTCCAGTCTAGGTTAGTGTTCTGTCTATGTTAGAGTTCTGTCTAGGTTAGTGTTCTGTCTATGTTAGAGTCCAGTCTAGGTTAGTGTTCTGTCTATGTTAGTGTCCTGTCTAGGTTAGTGTCCTGTCTATGTTAGTGTCCAGTCTAGGTTAGTGTTCTGTCTATGTTAGTGTCCTGTCTATGTTAGAGTCCAGTCTAGGTTAGTGTTCTGTCTATGTTAGTGTTCTGTCTATGTTAGAGTTCTGTCTAGGTTAGTGTTCTGTCTATGTTAGTGTCCTGTCTAGGTTAGTGTCCTGTCTATGTTAGTGTCCAGTCTAGGTTAGTGTTCTGTCTATGTTAGTGTCCTGTCTATGTTAGAGTCCAGTCTAGGTTAGTGTTCTGTCTATGTTAGTGTTCTGTCTATGTTAGAGTTCTGTCTAGGTTAGTGTTCTGTCTATGTTAGAGTTCTGTCTAGGTTAGTGTTCTGTCTATGTTAGAGTTCTGTCTAGGTTAGTGTTCTGTCTATGTTAGAGTCCAGTCTAGGTTAGTGTTCTGTCTATGTTAGTGTCCTGTCTAGGTTAGTGTCCTGTCTATGTTAGTGTCCAGTCTAGGTTAGTGTTCTGTCTATGTTAGTGTCCTGTCTATGTTAGAGTCCAGTCTAGGTTAGTGTTCTGTCTATGTTAGTGTTCTGTCTATGTTAGAGTTCTGTCTAGGTTAGTGTTCTGTCTAGGTTAGTGTCCTGTCTAGGTTAGTGTTCTGTCTATGTTAGTGTTCTGTCTATGTTAGTGTCCAGTCTAGGTTAGTGTTCTGTCTATGTTAGTGTCCTGTCTATGTTAGAGTCCAGTCTAGGTTAGTGTTCTGTCTAGGTTAGTGTTCTGTCTATGTTAGAGTTCTGTCTAGGTTAGTGTCCTGTCTATGTTAGTGTCCTGTCTAGGTTAGTGTCCTGTCTATGTTAGAGTCCAGTCTAGGTTAGTGTTCTGTCTATGTTAGTGTCCTGTCTAGGTTAGTGTCCTGTCTATGTTAGTGTCCAGTCTAGGTTAGTGTTCTGTCTATGTTAGTGTCCTGTCTATGTTAGAGTCCAGTCTAGGTTAGTGTTCTGTCTATGTTAGTGTTCTGTCTATGTTAGTGTCCAGTCTAGGTTAGTGTTCTGTCTATGTTAGTGTCCTGTCTATGTTAGAGTCCAGTCTAGGTTAGTGTTCTGTCTAGGTTAGTGTTCTGTCTATGTTAGAGTTCTGTCTAGGTTAGTGTCCTGTCTATGTTAGTGTCCTGTCTAGGTTAGTGTCCTGTCTATGTTAGAGTCCAGTCTAGGTTAGTGTCCTGTCTATGTTAGAGTTCTGTCTAGGTTAGTGTCCTGTCTATGTTAGTGTTCTGTCTAGGTTAGTGTCCTGTCTATGTTAGTGTTCTGTCTAGGTTAGTGTCCTGTCTATGTTAGTGTTCTGTCTAGGTTAGTGTTCTGTCTATGTTAGAGTCCAGTCTAGGTTAGTGTCCTGTCTATGTTAGTGTCCTGTCTAGGTTAGTGTCCTGTCTATGTTAGAGTCCAGTCTAGGTTAGTGTTCTGTCTATGTTAGAGTCCAGTCTAGGTTAGTGTCCTGTCTATGTTAGTGTCCTGTCTAGGTTAGTGTTCTGTCTATGTTAGTGTCCTGTCTAGGTTAGTGTTCTGTCTATGTTAGAGTCCAGTCTAGGTTAGTGTCCTGTCTATGTTAGTGTCCTGTCTAGGTTAGTGTTCTGTCTGTTAGAGTTCTGTCTAGGTTAGTGTTCTGTCTATGTTAGTGTCCTGTCTAGGTTAGTGTTCTGTCTATGTTAGAGTTCTGTCTAGGTTAGTGTTCTGTCTATGTTAGAGTTCTGTCTAGGTTAGTGTTCTGTCTATGTTAGTGTCCTGTCTAGGTTAGTGTTCTGTCTATGTTAGAGTCCAGTCTAGGTTAGTGTTCTGTCTATGTTAGAGTCCAGTCTAGGTTAGTGTCCTGTCTATGTTAGAGTTCTGTCTAGGTTAGTGTCCTGTCTATGTTAGTGTTCTGTCTAGGTTAGTGTTCTGTCTATGTTAGAGTTCTGTCTAGGTTAGTGTTCTGTCTATGTTAGTGTCCTGTCTAGGTTAGTGTCCTGTCTATGTTAGAGTCCAGTCTAGGTTAGTGTCCTGTCTATATTAGAGTCCAGTCTAGGTTAGTGTCCTGTCTATGTTAGTGTCCTGTCTAGGTTAGTGTCCTGTCTATGTTAGAGTCCAGTCTAGGTTAGTGTCCTGTCTATGTTAGAGTCCAGTCTAGGTTAGTGTCCTGTCTATGTTAGTGTCCTGTCTAGGTTAGTGTCCTGTCTATGTTAGAGTCCAGTCTAGGTTAGTGTCCTGTCTATGTTAGAGTTCTGTCTAGGTTAGTGTCCTGTCTATGTTAGTGTTCTGTCTAGGTTAGTGTTCTGTTTATGTTAGAGTCCAGTCTAGGTTAGTGTCCTGTCTATGTTAGTGTCCTGTCTAGGTTAGTGTCCTGTCTATGTTAGAGTCCAGTCTAGGTTAGTGTCCTGTCTATGTTAGAGTTCTGTCTAGGTTAGTGTCCTGTCTATGTTAGAGTTCTGTCTAGGTTAGTGTCCTGTCTATGTTAGAGTTCTGTCTAAGTTAGTGTCCTGTCTATGTTAGAGTTCTGTCTAGGTTAGTGTCCTGTCTATGTTAGAGTCCAGTCTAGGTTAGTGTCCTGTCTATGTTAGTGTCCTGTCTAGGTTAGTGTCCTGTCTATGTTAGAGTTCTGTCTAGGTTAGTGTCCTGTCTATGTTAGAGTTCTGTCTAGGTTAGTGTCCTGTCTATGTTAGAGTTCTGTCTAGGTTAGTGTCCTGTCTATGTTAGAGTTCTGTCTAGGTTAGTGTCCTGTCTATGTTAGAGTTCTGTCTAGGTTAGTGTCCTGTCTAGGTTAGAGTCCTGTCTAGGTTAGTGTCCTGTCTAGGTTAGTGTCCTGTCTATGTTAGAGTTCTGTCTAGGTTAGTGTCCTGTCTATGTTAGAGTCCTGTCTATGTTAGAGTTCTGACTATGTTAGAGTTCTGTCTATGTTAGAGTCCTGTCTATGTTAGAGTTCTGTCTAGGTTAGATTCCTGTCTAGGTTATAGTCCTGTCTTTGTTAGAGTTCCGTCTAAGTTAGAGTCCTGTCTAGGTTATAGTCCTGTCTATGTTAGAGTTCCGTCTACGTTAGAGTCCTGTCTAAGTTATAGTCCTGTCTATGTTAGAATTCCGTCTAGGTTAGAGTCCTGTCTAGGTTATAGTCCTGTCTATGTTAGAGTTCCGTCTAGGTTAGAGTCCTGTCTATGTTAGAGTTCTGTCTAGGGTAGAGTCCTGTCTAGGTTATAGTCCTGTCTATGTTAGAGTTCCGTCTAGGTTAGAGTCCTGTCTAGGTTATAGTCCTGTCTATGTTAGAGTTCCGTCTAGGTTAGAGTCCTGTCTAGGTTATAGTCCTGTCTATGTTAGAGTTCTGTCTAGGTTAGAGTCCTGTCTATGTTATAGTCCTGTCTATGTTAGAGTTCCGTCTAGGTTAGAGTCCTGTCTAGGCTATAGTCCTGTATACGTTATAGTCCTGTCTATGTTATAGTCCTGTCTATGTTAGAGTTCTGTCTAGGATAGAGTTCTGTCTAGGTTAGAGTTCTGTCTAGGTTATAGTCCTGTCTATGTTAGAGTCCTGTCTATGTTAGAGTTCTGTCTAGGTTAGAGTCCTGTCTAGATTATAGTCCTGTCTAGGTTATAGTCCTGTCTATGTTAGAGTTCTGTCTAGGTTAGAGTTCTGTCTAAGTTAGAGTTCTGTCTAGGTTAAAGTCCTGTCTATGTTAGAGTCCTGTCTAGGTTATAGTCTTGTCTATGTTATAGTCCTGTCTATGTTAGAGTTCTGTCGAGGTTAAAGTCCTGTCTAGGTCAGATTCCTGTCTAGGCTAGAGTCCTGTCTAGGTTAGAGTAATATCTAGATTAGATTCCTGACAAGGTTATAGTCCTGTCTATGTTATAGTCCTGTCTAGG
>NC_091355.1:5279543-5284543 GCF_038502225.1 Cherax quadricarinatus
AACAACAACAACAACAACAACAACAACAACAACAACAGCAACAGGAGCAGCAGCAGCAATAACTACAACAACAGTGACAGCAACAACAACAGTTACAGCAACAACAACAGTGACAACAACAACAGTGGAAACAGCAGCAACTGTGACAACAACAACATTGACAACAATAATAACAGTGACAACATCAGCAACAGTGATAACAACAGCAGCAACAGTGTCAACAACAACAGTAACAACAACAGAAGTAACAACAGCAGCAACAATGACAACAACAGCAGCAACAGTGACAACAACAACAGCAACAGTGACAACAACAGCAGAAGCAACAGTGACAACAACAGCAGCAACAGTGACAACAACAACAGCAACAGTGACAACAACAGCAGCAGCAACAGTGACAACAACAGCAGCAACAGTGACAACAACAGCAGCAACAATGACAACAATAGCAGCAACAGTAACAACAACAACAGCAACAGTGACAACAGCAGCAACAGTGACAGCAACAACAGCAACAGTGACAACAACAACAGCAACAGTGACAACAACAACAGCAACAGTGACAACAACAGCAGCAACAGTGACAACAACAACTGCAACAGTGACAACAACAGCAACAGTGACAACAACAGCAGCATCAACAGTGACAACAACAGCAGCATCAACAGTGACAACAACAGCAGCAACAGTGACAACAACAGCAGCAGCAACAGTGACAACAACAACAGCAACAGTGACAACAACAGCAGCAGCAACAGTGACAACAACAGCAGCAACAGTGACAACAACAGCAGCAACAATGACAACAATAGCAGCAACAGTAACAACAACAACAGCAACAGTGACAACAACAACAGCAACAGTGACAACAGCAGCAACAGTGACAGCAACAACAGCAACAGTGACAACAACAACAGCAACAGTGACAACAACAACAGCAACAGTGACAACAACAGCAGCAACAGCAGCAATAGTGACAACAACAACTGCAACAGTGACAACAACAGCAACAGTGACAACAACAGCAGCATCAACAGTGACAACAACAGCAGCAACAGTGACAACAACAGCAGCATCAACAGTGACAACAACAGCAGCAACAGTGACAACAACAGCAGCAACATCCCACCTGGACAGTGCTACCAAACATCAAGGTTAAACAAGGGGTGCTAAGAGCTGGTGGTACCCCTCAACAAGCCTGGGACTACCGTCCTAGGTTAGTGTCTGGGACAGGGGGAAGAGGCAGGGAAGAGAGGGGAAGGGGAAAAGGGAGAGGGAGGAAGTATGACTGAAGGAATGTGAGGAAGTGAGGGAGGTAGAGGGGAGTACGAGATAAATTGGGAAGAATGAAGGAGGTAGAGAAAAAAAAACCTACCCTAATATACTACCTCTTCCCCCTCCCCACTACTCGCCCCACTCATACACTCACTCCCCCCCTCCCCACTCGCCTGCAACAATCAACAATCATGACAATATAGTTAAGTTTATGTCTGCGCTCAAAGGATGATTGTGTTAAATTCGAGTTTTCTCTCTCTTACACGACATAAATTCTTGACAGGAATACCTGACGGGTTTAGTGTGTGTGTGTGTGTGTGTGTGTGTGTGTGTGTGTGTGTGTGTGTGTGTGTGTGTGTGTGTGTGTGTGTGTGTGTGTGTGTGCTCACCCATTTGTGGTTGTAGGGGTCGAGTCACAGCTCCTGCTGTGTGTGTAAGTGTACTCACCATATATTTGTGACTACAGGTGTCATCCCTCAGCTCCTGGTCTTGTGCCTTGTGGGCTCTTTTTCTTACCTGTTCTTAAAACTGTGTATGAAGCCTGCCTCTACTGCTTCGTCTTCAAGATCATTCCACTTCCTGATCACCCCGACGCTGAAGAAATACTTCCTGACATCCCCGACATGCATGAAATACTCTGAATAACTATGGACTTTTTGCATCACTCTACAAATATAGTATCAAGCTGAAATAAATTATTATTATTATTATTATTATTATTATTATTATTATTATTATTATTATTATTATTATTATTATTATTATTATTATTATTATTATTATTATTATTATTTGTGTCTTTAATACCAGTTGTACTCACTCTTAGTAGTTTTTCGCGTCTCTACCAGTCTCTGTTTACCCTATCAAGTCATCTGAGTATTTTACATGTCGCTATCATGGCTCCCCCTAGTTTTTTCCATCCTCTGTATTCCACCCAACCAACCCCCCAGCATCCATCCCTACCCCTCCCTCCCTTCCTCCCTCTCTCTCTCTCCCCTCAGCATCCCTCACCTCCCCCCCCCCACCCACACACACGTCAACACATTACAAGACTGAACACGGTGATTGTTGGCATCGTGCAGGTCTGGTTTTAAGCAAAGGAGTTGCAAAATGTATTGAAGAGTCTCTGGAGGGTGGGGGAGAGAGGGGAGAGAGAGGGAGAGAGGGGGAGAGAGAGGGGGAGAGAGGGGGAAGTGTGAGGAGTGGAGGTGGGGATGTTATTGAAATGGTTGGGGAAGGAGGGGAGGAGAGGGGGGAGTTAGGGGAGGACAAGTGAGCAGGAGAAAGGGAGGAAGAGGTAAAGGGAAGGGGAGGAAGAGAGGGAAGGGGAGAGGGAGGGAATGGGGAGGGAGGGAAGGAAGGGGAGGGAATGGATGTAACTTATTAGAATTAGAATAATCTCTCTCTCTCTCTCTCTCTCTCTCTCTCTCTCTCTCTCTCTCTCTCTCTCTCTCTCTCTCTCTCTCTCTCTCTCTCTCTCTCTCTCTCTCTCTCTCTCTCTCTCTCTCTCTCTCTCTCTCTCTCTCTCTCTCTCTCTCTCTCTCTCTCTCTCTCTCTCTCTCTCTTTCTCTCTCTCTCTTAAACATAAAACTAAGATAAAACAATTAAAAAAAACGCTTGACTCTCCATCTAAGGTTTTATATGTATATATGTATCCCAGGACGAACAAGATATCTAGATCAAGGGGAATTCTCTTTTTATCTGCCCAAGAAAAACTCTGCTATCGCCTTTATGACAAGTTTTTTTTCCCCAGGACGAGGAAAGTTTTTCCTGGATGAATTTGTTGATATCAGTGTTTGTTACGCTCTTTCTCCCTCACTCTCCCTCACTCTCCCTCACTCTCTCTCACTCTCCCTCACTCTGACCACTCTCCCTCATCTATATATATATATGTATATATGTGTGTTTGTGTGTGTGTGTGTGTAATTATTTAATTATTATTATTATTATTATTATTATTATTATTATTATTATTATTATTATTATTATTATTATTATTATTATTATTATTATTATTATTATTATTATTATTATTATTATTATTATTATTATTATTATTATTATTATTATTATTATTATTATTACTATTATTACTATTATTATTATTATTATTATTATTATTATTATTATTATTATTATTATTATTATTATTATTATCATTATTATTGCTGCTGCTGCTTATAATTATTTGTAAGACTCACTATGTGTCTTGGAGATGAGAGACATATCTAACATAGTGTTCACACCTGACCTTGGGTAGGACTCGTGTAGCAGCTTCCAGTGTAAGCTTTCCTGAGCTTCACAGAGTCTGTTTAATTCTGTTGTTTAGCGGAATGTTGCCTCAGCCACGGATGTTTTGCTGGTTCTTCTGATGTTTAGTGATGTTTATGTTTTTGAGTTTCCTTAGATTATGGATGTTTGGTGGTTCATGCGATGTTTATTTTTGTGCTTTCTTAGATTACAGATGTTTTGGTGATGTTTAATTTTTTTTTTCTTGAATTACAGATGTTTTGATGGTTCTTGTGATGTTTAGTGATGTTATTTTTCATGTTTTTCTTAAATTACAGATGTTTTAAGTGGTTGAATGTTTATGTTTCCCCATTATTGATGTTTAGTATCAACCTGCTGACCTAACACAATAACAATAAAATAATGAACAATAGACATGTTCAACACCTGTGTAACTTCATTGTTTAAAGGATCACTTCAGACATGTCAAGTTGGAGTGGTCAAGGTGCAAAGGGCGAAACGTCTTCATCAGAGGTGTTCTTTGTAAATAAATTCGTGCACTTTTCGCCCAAGTTGTGGGTTAGGCATTTGCCTTCTCTCTGTATGTTAGTAGTGATGGCGTGGAGGTTTTGATACTATTATGTTCAGTTTTATGGTGTTCAACCCCATGGTGTTCAGTTTTATGGTGTTTAATCCTATGGTGTTAAATCCTATAGTATTCAGTTTTATGGTGTTCAGTCCAATGGTGTTCAGACTTATGGTGTTCAGTTTCATTGTGCTCAAGTATATAGTACTCAATTTTTATGGTGTTCAAGCCTATGGTGTTCAGTATTTATAGTGTTCAAGATTACAGAGTTCAATTTCATGGTGCTTAAACTTATGGTGTTCAGTTTTATGGTGCTCAAACTTATGGTGTTCAGTTTTATGGTGCTCAAACTTATGGTGTTCAGTTTTATGGTGTTCAAGCTTACGGTGTTCAGTTTTATGGTGCTCAAACTTATGGTGTTCAGTTTTATGGTGTTCAAACTTATGGTGTTCAGTTTTATGGTGTTCAAACTTATGGTGTTCAGTTTTATGGTGCTCAAACTTATGGTGTTCAGTTTTATGGTGTTCAAGATTATAGAGTTCAATTTCATGGTGCTTAAACTTA
Source organism: Cherax quadricarinatus (assembly GCF_038502225.1). Lineage (NCBI taxonomy): Eukaryota > Metazoa > Arthropoda > Malacostraca > Decapoda > Parastacidae > Cherax > Cherax quadricarinatus. The sequence goes on from NC_091355.1 coordinate 5,284,198, forward strand.
TGGTGTTCAGTTTTATGGTACTCAAACTTATGGTGTTCAGTTTTATGGTGCTCAAGCTTACGGTGTTCAGTTTTATGGTGCTCAAACTTATGGTGTTCAGTTTTATGGTGCTCAAGCTTACGGTGTTCAGTTTTATGGTGCTCGATGTTCTATTGTTCTAGCGGTAGTTTAGTGGTGTTCAGCCTGTCCATACATGACCAATATTTGCTGTAGTTCTGTATTGTGCAACCAGCACTCACTGTTTCCAATTTACCAGGTCTACTTTGAGCCCGGCTCGCGGGGGCGATGACTGGGCCGCTGGGGCCTTGGCCCCCAAAACACCCTCCAGGTATACTCCAAGTATACC
>NC_091355.1:5292043-5299543 GCF_038502225.1 Cherax quadricarinatus
ACTTTGATGTGTGGGCGGGCGTGTGGTTGGGTGGGTGGCGCGGGGTGGGCTGCGTGGTGGGCGGGCGGGCGGGCGGGCGGAGTGATGGAGGGAGTGAGGGAGATGGAGGGAGTGAGGGAGAGGGAGGGAGGGAGAGAGTCAGGCTTCACCAGAGGTTTGAGAGGCAGTCCGAGCGAGGTGGGTGAGTGAGACGGTTCACCGCCTCTAGTGCTCTAAACCCACACGCCCCTCTCCTGGGCACTCTCCCTAGTCCTCCCTGAGAGGAATACTCCCTTCTTGTGCTCCCTCACCGCTCAAATTAACCCCCACAGGAGAATCAGCCCAGGAAAACCCACCCCGGAGTGGGTCTCGCTATCGTATGGGTCGTTAAGACACCCCATCAGCCCACAGTGAGCCAACAACCAGGATATATTCCCTAACAAATATGGCTCTGAATGGACAGCAATGGAAGCCTTTTTAAGTGTTCTACCTACGTAATCGAAACCCCTTTCCTCCCTTTTCAACCCCTGGACCCCTTTCCCAATACCTCACTTCCCCCATTCCCCTTAAAGTGCATCGAATAGCAAACTAGGCAAGAGATAATCTTGGTGGATAAAGCATCGAAATAAGTGGAAAAGTGGATGCATCCAGATGGCTCTTGAAAATCGGGTGTTGGACTGTGTCTGGTGTAGGATGGTTGGTGTTGCTGGGGGTGTGGGAGGAGAGGATCACGGATGCGGGGAGCAAGAAGAGCTGGTGAAGCTGCTGGTGGTGCTGGTGAAGATGCTGCTGCTGGTGGTGCTGGTGGAGGAGTGTCCCACCCGCCAGATCCCCTTGTCAGCTTGCTGAACACCCACAACACGCTTCCAGAGAACGATGAATCTCTGCCTCACAAGTGAGTCTTTAGGCTGGCTGCTCAGGGAGGCTGGCTGGAGTGAGTGGAGAGGAAGGCTTGCTGTAGTGAGGGGAGGGAGGCTTGCTGGAGTGAGTGGAAGGAGGCTGGCTGGAGTGAGTGGAGGGAGAGGCTTGCTGAAGTAAGCAGAGACAGGCTGGCTGGAGTGAGTGGAGGGAGGCTGGCTGGAGTGAGTGGAGGGAAGCTGGCTGAAGTGAGTGAAGGCAGGGAGAGGAGGCTTGGTGGAGTAAAGGGAAGGAAGGGAGAGTATGACTTGTTGAAAGAAGGTGTAGAGAGGTCTGTCAGAGTAAGAGAGAAAGATTATTGGAGTGAGGGAGGAAAATTCTTGGAGTGAGGGAGGAAGATTGTTGGAGTGAGGGAAGAAGATTGTTGGAGTAAAGGAGGAAGATTATTGGAGTGCGGGAGGAGGATTGTTGGAGGAATGAGGAGGAAACATGACGAGAGAAAGTGAGAGAAAGTATGTTGCTGGATGAAGGGAGTGAAGACGTATTGGAGGAAGAATCTAAGGGAGGGAGGGAATCTTTCAGAAAGGGAGTCTTAGGAAGGGTAACGAGAGACGCAGTGATGTGTAAAGGGAGTCTTAGTAGAGGGAGAAAGAGAAGAAAACAGGGGTACTCTGTTGGGGAGAATATGTTGAGGAAAGTCTTAGAATATATTGGAGAAAGTATGTTGGAATCTGTTGAGAAGAATGAGTTAGAGAGGGGAGAGTTGGAGACGGGAGAGTTGGGGAGGGAAGAGTTAGAGAGGGGAGAGTTGGGGAGGGGAGAGTTAGAGAAGGGAGAGTTGGGGAGGGGAGAGTTAGAGACGGGAGAGTTGGAGAGAGGAGAGTTTTGGAGAAGACAGTTGGGGAGACGAGAGTTTTGGAGAAGACAGTTGGGGAGACGAGAGTTTTGGAGAAGACAGTTGGGGAGACGAGAGTTAAAGAGAGGAGAGTTAGAGAACGATGCAGAGGGGAATCTTTGAAGGTGTTAAAGTATAGATGGAAACACAAGAAATTTAGAAAGAAGTAATGATAAGGAAATGTATTACTGTGGAAGGAGAGAATGAGAAAGGGAGATTAAGAGGAGGGAGGTGCTGGAGAAAGGGTGAGGGAGTACTTAAAGATGGAGTCTGCCAGGAGAACGTGAAGGTTTGTCCTTCTGGGCTAACCTGTTGTAGATGAAGGAAGCAAGTGATGGAGAGAGAGAAGATGGAATAAAGAAAAAGGATATGAAGAAGGGTGAAAGTTAGCAATGGTAGAGAGGAAGAGGCTGGAAGGGAGCAGCAGCATAGGGTGGATAAGAGAGAGGGTAGTAATTAAGGGGAAGAATCTACCATATGCTAATAGAGAAAGAGGAGAAGGAATAAGAGAAGGATGGGAAGGATTTGGGGAAAGTGACTCTTCAGTGAGGAATGTGTGTACACAGCACCTCCAGCTCATTCTTGTTGGTTGAAGTTAGGATAGTATAGCAGAAGGCTCTCTCCCCACGCTCCATTTACTCCAGTGCATGATTGAATAGGAATGGTAGAAGTAGAGTGCGTGTTTCTTCTACCACTACTACTACTACTACTTCAACTATTACTACTTCTACAACTACTACTACTACTACAACAAGTACTACTACTACTATTTTACGACTAAGGACTAGAGAGTCTTCTGCTTTTCTCTCCCTGACTCATTCATCTACATAATACACGACAGATCTTAATCTAGGTAGAAATAGATAGTTATCAGCAGATAGACTCTATCTGAACTTCCAAGTCCTCTGCTATCTGCCTTTTCCGTGTACTACTACTACTACTACTACTACTACTACTACTACTACTACTACTACTGCTGCTGCTGCTGCTGCTGCTGCTGCTGCTGCTGCTGCTGCTGCTGCTGCTGCTGCTGCTGCTGCTACTACTACTACTACTACTACTACTACTACTACTACTACTACTACTACTACTTGTACACTACTATTGCTGCTGCTATGCTACTGATACTGCTACTAGTACTACTGTTAATAATAATAATAATAATAATAATAATAATAATAATAATAATAATAATAATAATACCAGTACTACTACTACTACTACTACTACTACTACTACTACTACTACTACTACTACTACTACTACTACAAGTGACCTTTGGGTGGTTCATATCCAGCTACAGTTGTCGTAGACAGTCTATGACCCATGAGGCTGGGTCATCCCATATATTACAATTGGATGCAAAGTGATTACTCAACCAATTACAAAGGATTGTATCACTTTTGTACTTACTACTACAGAGGATAGTCCGTGAGTGCGTTCTCTAGCCCTGCAAAGGAAACCTTTCCCACATTTGTGTTGCATCTCTTGCCTCGGAGTCTCATTCGGATGTTTATACTTACCGTATCACTTTTTCTGAGGTTTAAATTCAGCTTCAGAATTCTACCAGCGTTGTTTTGATAAGTCGGAAGCGTGAATGGGATATAAGAGTGTTTCTTTCTAAACTACTCTCTCTCTCTCTCTCTCTCTCTCTCTCTCTCTCTCTCTCTCTCTCTCTCTCTCTCTCTCTCTCTCTCTCTCTACTTTCTACTACCACCGTTTCTTCTACTTCCACTACCTGCCTACCACTACCACTACTTTCTCTTCTGCCTCTCTTGTTCCCGTCCTTTATCCCCCTCGTCTATATATACCGGCACCCTCACTATGTTGTTAGTGTGACCTTGTAAATGGTCTAAGCCGGACCGAAACGTCGTCGTAAGCTCCTTTCTCCTATGTGCAGGTTATTTGTGTATTGTTCCTTATGTAGATTGAGCCTGGGTTCTCTCTGAACCCAAGAGAGGTTCCTCGATGCTGGTGAAGGGCTCTTCATCCAAGGAATTGGATCTGTGCTCCAATTCCCCAAATAAAGCGTAAATGTATTCCTTCCCCCCCCCTCCCCCTACAGGTGCTATATAGTCCTTACGAGCTTAGCGCTCCACCATTATAATCATAATAATAATAATAACAATAATAATAATAATAATAATAATAATAATAATAATAATAATAATAATAATAATAATAATAATAATAATAATCTTGGCCTTCGCTTCTCGTTTCTTACATATCTGAAACTAGTCAGAAATACCTGAAAAAAGTATATTGTTACGCGATCAACATTGTTGACAGTGTTTCGGATTGCGTGGTTTGCACTTTTGAAAGCTAACATTCTGATAGTATTCCTAGCTGGCAGTTAGCTGTAGTTACAGGAAGTGTTGGCAGTTAGCTGTAGTTACAGGAAGTGTTGGCAGTTAGCTGTAGTTACAGGAAGTGTTGGCAGTTAGCTGTAGTTACAGGAAGTGTTGGCAGTTAGCTGTAGTTACAGGAAGTGTTGCCAGTTAGCTGTAGTTACAGGAAGTGCTGGCAGTTAGCTGTAGTTACAGGAAGTGTTGGCAGTTAGCTGTAGTTACAGGAAGTGTTGGCAGTTAGCTGTAGTTACAGGAAGTGTTGGCAGTTAGCTGTAGTTACAGGAAGCGTTGGCAGTTAGCTGCAGTTACATGAAGTGTGGGCAGTTAGCTGTAGTTACAGGAAGTGTTGGCAGTTAGCTGTAGTTATAGGAAGTGTTGGCAGTTAGCTGTAGTTACAGGAAGTGCTGGCAGTTAGCTGTAGTTACAGGAAGTGTTGGCAGTTAGCTGTAGTTACAGGAAGTGTTGGCAGTTAGCTGTAGTTACAGGAAGTGTTGGCAGTTAGCTGTAGTTACAGGAAGTGTTGGCAGTTAGCTGTAGTTACAGGAAGCGTTGGCAGTTAGCTGCAGTTACAGGAAGTGTTGGCAGTTAGCTGTAGTTACAGGAAGTGTTGGCAGTTAGCTGTAGTTATAGGAAGTGTTGGCAGTTAGCTGTAGTTACAGGAAGTGCTGGCAGTTAGCTGTAGTTACAGGAAGTGTTGGCAGTTAGCTGTAGTTACTGGAAGTGTTGGCAGTTAGCTGTAGTTACAGGAAGTGTTGGCAGTTAGCTGTAGTTACAGGAAGTGTTGACAGTTAGCTGTAGTTACAGGAAGTGTTGGCAGTTAGCTGTAGTTACAGGAAGTGTTGGCAGTTAGCTATAGTTACAGGAAGTGTTGGCAGTTCTCTGTAGTTACAGGAAGTGTTGGCAGTTAGCTGTAGTTACAGGAAGTGTTGGTAGTTAGCTGTAGTTACAGGAAGTGTTGGCAGTTCTCTGTAGTTACAGGAAGTGTTGGCAGTTAGCTGTAGTTACAGGAAGTGCTGGCAGTTAGCTGTAGTTACAGGAAGTGTTGGCAGTTAGCTGTAGTTACAGGAAGTGTTGGCAGTTAGCTGTAGTTACAGGAAGTGTTGGCAGTTAGCTGTAGTTACAGGAAGTGTTGGCAGTTAGCTGTAGTTACAGGAAGTGTTGGCAGTTAGCTGTAGTTACAGGAAGTGCTGGCAGTTAGCTGTAGTTACAGGAAGTGTTGGCAGTTAGCTGTAGTTACAGGAAGTGTTGGCAGTTAGCTGTAGTTACAGGAAGTGTTGGCAGTTAGCTGTAGTTACAGGAAGTGTTGGCAGTTAGCTGTAGTTACAGGAAGTGTTGGCAGTTAGCTGTAGTTACAGGAAGTGCTGGAAGTTAGCTGTAGTTACAGGAAGTGTTGGCAGTTAGCTGTAGTTACAGGAAGTGTTGGCAGTTAGCTGTAGTTACAGGAAGTGCTGGCAGTTAGCTGTAGTTACAGGAAGTGTTGGCAGTTAGCTGTAGTTACAGGAAGTGTTGGCAGTTAGCTGTCGTTACAGGAAGTGCTGGCAGTTAGCTGTAGTTACAGGAAGTGCAGGCAGTTAGCTGTAGTTACAGCAAGTGCTGACAGTTAGCTGTAGTCACAGCAAGTGCTGACAGCTGTAGTCACAGCAAGTGCTGGCAGTTAGCTGTAGTTACAGGAAGTGCAGGCAGTTAGCTGTAGTTACAGCAAGTGCTGTCAGTTAGCTGTAGTCACAGCAAGTGCTGACAGTTAGCTGTAGTCACAGCAAGTGCTGACAGTTAGCTGTAGTTACAGGAAGTGCTGGCAGTTAGCTGTAGTTACAGGAAGTGCTGGCAGTTAGCTGTAGTTACAGGAAGTGCTGGCAGTTAGCTGTAGTTACAGGAAGTGCTGGCAGTTAGCTGTAGTTACAGGAAGTGCTGGCAGTTAGCTGTAGTTACAGGAAGTTGCTTGCAGTTAGCTGTAGTTACAGCAAGTGCTGGCAGTTAGCTGTAGTTACAGGAAGTGCTGGCAGTTAGCTGTAGTTACAGGAAGTGCTGGCAGTTAGCTGTAGTTACAGGAAGTTGCTTGCAGTTAGCTGTAGTTACAGGAAGTGCTGACAGTTAGCTGTAGTTATAGCAAGTGCTGGCAGTTAGCTGTAGTTACAGGAAGTGTTGGCAGTTAGCTGTAGTTACAGGAAGTGCTGGCAGTTAGCTATAGTTACAGGAAGTGCTGGCAGTTAGCTATAGTTACAGGAAGTGCTGGCAGTTAGCTGTAGTTACAGGAAGTGCTGGCAGTTAGCTGTAGTTACAGGAAGTTGCTTGCTGTTAGCTGTAGTTACAGGAAGTGCTGGCAGTTAGCTGTAGTTACAGCAAGTGCTGGCAGTTAGCTGTAGTTACAGGAAGTGTTGGCAGTTAGCTATAAGTTACAAGGCGGGCGTTAGGCTAGTTGGGCTAGTTAGCTATGTTAATGCTGGCAGACTGTAGTTCGGAAGTGTTGGCAGTTAGCTGTAGTTACAGGAAGTGTTGGCAGTTAGCTATAGTTACAGGAAGTGCTGGCAGTTAGCTGTAGTTACAGGAAGTGTTGGCAGTTAGCTATAGTTACAGGAAGTGCTGGCAGTTTACTGTTGTTACAGGAAGTCTAACTGAGGTCAGCTGACCTGTCCAAAGTTCATTCTCGTCTTTCGTCTAATCCACTTCCGTTACAACCAAAATCCTCTTCTTCTCACTTGTCCACACTGACACTCGTCTCCCACGTTATTGACACTTTGTCCACTTATTCAGGTCACTTTTAAACATTCCTGGGCACGTAGGAAAGGTCACAAGTGGCACTTACCTAATAAGATCGAAATGAATTCCGTAAAGATCGAATTGAATGCATCTACGTTCTCTCGTTCTTCTTGTGAGTATCAGTGTAGTTCCTGTCTTCACTCCTGCGCACGTTCCTTTCTCCAGTAATGTAACTTGAGCTTTTTAAGATCCATTTCAAGATCAATATCAAGGTCAGTTTGGTGTGTTGTGTGAGGTATTGAGCCAGGGATTGATCCTTGACTGCTTTTGTTTTCAAACTGGAGTCACTGACACACTCGTGGGTTGAGTGCTGTTGACACACTTGTGAATGGAGTGCTACTGAAACACTTGTGCGTCAAGTGCTACTGACACACTTGTGGGTCAAGTGCTACTGACACACGTCTGGGTCAAGTGCTACTGACACACTTGTGGGTCAAGTGCTACTGACACACTTGTGGATCGAGTGCTACTGACACACTTGTGGATCGAGTGCTACTGACACACTTGTGGATCGAGTGCTACTGACACACTTGTGGGTCAAGTGCTACTGACACACTTGTGGGTCAAGTGCTACTGACACACTTGTGGGTCAAGTGCTACTGACACACTTGTGGGTCAAGTGCTACTGACATACTTGTGGGTCAAGTGCTACTGACACACTTG
>NC_091355.1:5304543-5314543 GCF_038502225.1 Cherax quadricarinatus
ATTACGTACGCTTAGGCATTGCTGTCTTGGTTTAAGGTTTGGTTGCTTGCTTACCATAACCCCCAAGTCTCTTTCGCAATCTGTATGGCTAAGTTCTACATTATTTAACTTATAAGTGCTAAGGTTATGGACACTCCCAAGCTTCAGAACCTTGCATTTATCTACATTGAACTGCATCTGCCACTTTTCTGTCCAAGAGTAGAGTTTGTCTAAATCCTCCTGAAGTTCCCTAACATCTACGTTTGAATCAATTATCCTCCACCTATCTTCGTGTCATCGCGAATTTGCTCATATCACTAGTAATTCCTTCATCAAGATCATTGATATATATTATAAACAACAACGGGCCCAAGACTGATCCCCTGTGGAACGCCACTTGTTACTGATCCCTCCCCACTCGGATTTAACCCCATTTATGGACACTCTTTGCTTCCTGTCTGTGAGCCATGATTCTATCCACGAGAGCACCCTTCCCCCAATGCCATGAGCTGCTACTTTCTTCAACAGTCTTTGGTGCGGAACTCTATCAAATGCCTTACTAAAATCTAAGTAAACAATATCAAATTCTTTATCGTGGTCAACAGCCTCAAAAGCTTTACTGAAGAAAGTTAATAAATTAGTTAGACAAGACCGGCCTCTTGTGAATCCATGCTGAGTATCCTTAATCAAGCTATGCTTATCGAGATGGCTTCTTATAATCTCAGCTATAATTGACTCTAGTAATTTGCCTACAATTGAGGTCAGGCTTATTGGGCGGTAATTTGACGGTAACGACTTGTCCCCTGTTTAAAAATAGGAATTACATTAGCCATCTTCCACATATCAAACACTACACCTGTTTGAAGAGATAAATTAAAAATATTAGTTAATGGTTCACAGACTTCCATTTTGCATTCCTTAAGAACCCTTGAAAAAACCTCATCAGGACCCGGTGACTTATTTTGCTTCAGTCGGTCTATCTGCTTCACAACCATTTCACTAGTGACTGTGATGTTACATAATTTATCTTCTTCTGATCCACTATAAAAATTAATTACCGGAATATTATTAGTGTCTTCCTGTGTAAAAACCGAGAGAAAATAATTATTTAAAATCCAGCACATTTCATTCTCTTTGTCAGTAAGATGCCCATAGTTATTTTTAAGGGGACCTATCTTATCTCTGACTTTTGTTCTATAGACCTGGAAAAAACTTTTTGGGTTAGTTTTAGAATCCCTAGCAACTTTAATTTCATAGTCCCTTTTAGCTTTTTCTTATCCCCTTTTTAATGTCCCTCTTAATGTCAATATACTGATTCATAAGATGACCCTCGCCTCTTTTGATACGCCTATAAATTCCTTTCTTATGCCCTAGTAGATATTTCAGCCTATTATTCATCCATTTTGGGTTATTTCTATTTGATCTAATTTCCTTATAAGGGATAAACGTTCTTTGAGCAGCATGTATTGTGTTCAGAAAACTGTCATATTGATAGCTCTCTTCGTTACCCCAGTCAACAGATGATAAGTGTTCTCTAAGCCCATCGTAATCTGCTAAGCGAAAATCTGGGACTGTTACTGAGTTATCCCATTTATGTCATTTATGTAAATTGTGAACAACAAGGGGCCCAACACTGACCCCTGAGGAACACCGCTTGTGACGTGCCCCTTCTCTGATTTCTCCCCATTTATGCAAACTCTCTGCTGTCTATTTGTCAGCCATGCCTCTACCCAGGAAAAAGTATCTCTTCCTATTCCGTGTGCCTTAAGTTTCCTCAATAGCCTATGGTGTGGAACTCTATCGAAAGCCTTACTGAAGTCCATATACAAAATATCATATTCATTACCATGATCTACCTCCTCAAACACCTTAGTGAAAAAAGTTAGTAAATTCGTAAGACAGGAACGCCCATTTGTAAAACCGTGTTGAGATTCATTAATCAATCTGTGCCTATCAAGATGGCTACGAATTGCTTCGGCAATTATTGATTCCATAAATTTTCCCACTATGGAGGTAAGGCTTATTGGACTATAGTTCGAAGCCAAGGACCTATCACCTGCCTTGTAAATAGGTATTACATTTGCCATTTTCCACTTGTCTGGCACTATGTCAGTTCGTAGTGATATATGGAAAAGATTAGCCAAAGGTATGCTAATTTCCTCTTTACACTCCTTTAAAACCCTTGCAAATAGTTCATCAGGGCCTGTGGATTTAATGAAGCTCATGGAGCAGAGGTCCTAGTAGCGACCAGTGAAGAGGCGGGGCCAGGAGCTATGACTCGATCCCTGCAACCACAATTAGGTGAGTACACACACACACACACACACGAAATGTATAATTGCTAGAGGCAAACCCAGTACACAGTTTCAAGAGTAGGTGTGATAGGGGGCCACGAGGCCAGGAACTAATAATACCAGAGATTGTAGTTGAAAGGCTAGGCCAGGAGCTGAGACTCAACACCCACAAGCACAGCTCGATGAGTACACGATCTGTATGGAACCTACATGACAGAGAACTGGAGGTAGGAGCTGCAGTATCATACAACCCACCACCAAACAACAGGAGACCAAAACACAAGCGTGAAGACAACAACAGGAGATTAAAACTATCGTGGATGTAGAGGGAAGAATCTTCAGTTGCAAGGCAAAAACGCCTCACAGGAGATTTTAATCACAAGGAGACAGACTTCGAAAACTTTGAGCGACATGAAAGGCAAGACACTTGGAGAGCTAAGTTGACAGAGACATTGATGGAGGACTTCATGTTCCATCACGTTAATGGAACGACTGCAGAGAGAGAGAGAGAGAGAAAGAGAGAGAGAGAGAGAGAGAGAGAGAGAGAGAGAGAGAGAGAGAGAGAGAGAGAGAGAGAGAGAGAGAGAGAGAGAGAGAGAGAGAGAGAGAGAGAGAGAGAGAGAGAGATGTGAAAGCACCAACAAGACTGAATCTAGTTTTAATTCTTCCCGATACAGAGGAAATAAAATGTAACTCGCCGGTGTTGGGCACTGACCACGTAATCCCAGTCCTTGACTACCTGGTGATCCAGTACAAGTAAACTGGTACTGGTGGGCCAAGTTCGTACACTTGCTGAGCTTGTGATCTTCCCTGTGATCAGCAGCACCACCCTATTGACCATCATCACTGTGTGGGAGATAACTGTCACCCAGGGTACTTATATATGCTATTACGTGCCCTATTACCCATGATGATTCTTACTGGAACTTATAAACACCCGGTCCTATTCACCTGTAGTCTTTAAATGCCCTAATCTAAACTAGTATTTTTTAGACGTGGTACATTAATTAAAAGTAGCAATGTAAGACGATGGAGAGTAAAGTTTGACTAGGAAAGGAATAATTATACAAGTGTGAGAGACTAAGTGAAGTATAGTGGGAAGAAGGAAGCAAAAAAAAGAAGTCAGTTCAGAAGATGATCGAGCATCTCTCTGGGAAAAGAAATTTATGCTAAGAAGTAACAACAGGGAGAAATAGACTCCATTTTTAATACCAAAAATCTAAAGTTGCTAAGCGAAAAAGTGTGAGAGCATGGAAAAACAATAGAAAGAGGAGGACAACAGAGAAAACAGAAAGAAACAGCGTTGCTAGGAAGGAATTTACAAGAGTGAGAGGAAAAGTGGAGAGACAACTTAAGAATGATGAAATGAGAGAGATTGCTACACCTAGTTACAGGCTAGTTATTGTCCACCTCATATCCATCATGTGGATGGTAGTGGTTAGTTTATTGTGTACCTCATATCCATCCTGTGGACGGTAGTGGCTAGTTTATTGTGTACCTCATATCCATCCTGTGGATGGTAGTGGCTAGTTTATTGTGTACCTCATATCCATCCTGTGGATGGTAGTGGCTAGTTTATTGTGTACCTCATATCCATCCTGTAGTTTATTGTGTACCTCATATCAATTCTGTGGATGGTAGTGCTAGTTTATTGTGTACCTCATATCCATTATGTGGATGGTAGTGGCTAGTTTATTGTGTACCTCATATCCATCCTGTGGATGGTAGTGCTAGTTTATTGTGTACCTCATATCCATTCTGTGGATGGTAGTGGCTAGTTTACCATATCCATCCTGTGGATGGTAGTGGTTAGTTTATTGTGTACATCATATCCATCCTGTGGATGGTAGTGGCTAGTTTATTGTGTACCTCATATCCATCCTGTGGATGGTAGTGGCTATCTGTTTATTGTGTACCTCATATCCATCCTGTGGATGGTAGTGGCTAGTTTATTGTGTACCTCATATCCATCCTGTGGATGGTAGTGGCTAGTTTATTGTGTACCTCATATCCATCCTGTGGATGGTAGTGGTTAGTTTATTGTGTACCTCATATCCATCCTGTGGATGGTAGTGGCTGGTACCTCATATCCATCCTGTGGATGGTAGTGGCTAGTTTATTGTGTACCTCATATCCATCCTGTGGATGGTAGTGGCTAGTTTATTGTGTACCTCATATCCATCCTGTGGATGGTAGTGGCTAGTTTATTGTGTACCTCATATCCATCCTGTGGATGGTAGTGGCTAGTTTATTGTGTACCTCATATCCATCCTAGTTTATTGGTTACCTCATATCCATGGATGGTAGTGGCTAGTTTATTGTGTACCTCATATCCATCCTTAGGATGGTAGTGGCTAGTTTATTGTGTACCTCATATCCATCCTGTGGATGGTAGTGGTTAGTTTATTGTGTACCTCATATCCATCCTGTGGAAGGTAGTGGCTAGTTTATTGTGTACCTCATATCCATCCTGTGGATGGTAGTGGCTAGTTTATTGTGTACCTCATATCCATCCTGTGGATGGTAGTGCAAGATTATATGAATACACTAAAAGACCTAGGAACTAGGCCTCCCCCAAAAAATTAACAGGAGAAATCTGAACCTACGATTAATATTTTACCTATTTTAAGCAAATTTACTTACCTTGTTTAAAATGACTGCCATTTTATTTTCACTAATAAGATAGCTTGATATATTACATAGGTAATTATGCTGTCTGTCTTGTAGAAGAGATATTACAGAAAAGTACAAGAAAACGTACAAAAAGCTGAAAAGAGAGTCGAAGAGAATATTTACTGTGGAAATAAGAACAGAATATAAGAGAGAAGATTAACACATGTGAGACGTGTCATAGAGTACGCAGCACCTGTTTGTAGCCAACATCCGACCTGCTATAAAAAACACCTATTAAGAACAAAAACGCATAATATAGTGACCAGAACAATACGCAATTAACCCGTAAGCTTTTCTCTCTCTCGTATGTGCGGATTATTTTTGTAAAGACCTGTTGTGTGAGGGTTTGTAATGAGAATTGTAGCAAAGTTGAGACGTCTGACCTACGGAGAGAGACTAAAGGGGAGAATCTTGAGAGTATTAAAGGAAACAGATCCGGATTAAGATTTTGTCGGCCCCTGGGCTACAGGTACTGTGAGGTCCCTGGGCTACAGGTACTGTGAGGCCCCTGGGCTACAGGTACTGTGAGGCCCCTGGGCTACAGGTACTGTGAGGCCCCTGGGCTACAGGTGCTGTGAGGCCCCTGGGCTACAGGTACTGTGAGGCCCCTGGGCTACAGGTACTGTGAGGCCCCTGGGCTACAGGTACTGTGAGGCCCCTGGGCTACAGGTACTGTGAGGCCCCTGGGCTACAGGTACTGTGAGGCCCCTGGGCTACAGGTACTGTGAGGCCCCTGGGCTACAGGTACTGTGAGGCCCCTGGGCTACAGGTACTGTGAGGCCCCTGGGCTATAGGTACTGTGAGACCCCTGGGCTACAGGTGCTGTGAGGCCTCCTGGGCTACAGGTACTGTGAGGTCCCTTGGCTACAGGTGCTGTGAGGTCCCTTGGCTACAGGTACTGTGAGACCCCTGGGCTACAGATACTGTGAGGCCCCTGGTCTACAGGTACCATGAGACCCCTGGGCTACAGGTACTGTGAGACCTCTGGGCTACAGGTACCGTGAGGCCCCTGGGCTACAGGTACTTTGAGACCCCTGGGCTACAGGTACTGTGAGGCCCCTGGGCTACAGGTACTGTAAGGCCCCTGGGCTACAGGTACTGTGAAGACCCTGGGCTACAGGTACTGTGAGGCCTCTGGACTACAGGTACTGTGAGGTCCCTGGGACTACAGGTACTGTGAGGTCCCTGGGCTACAGGTACTGTGAGGCCCCTGGGCTACAGGTACTGTGAGGCCCCTGGGCTACAGGTACTGTGAGGCCCTGGGCTACAGGTACTGTGAGGCCCCTGGGTTACAGGTACTGTGAGGTCCCTGGGCTACAGGTACTGTGAGGCCCCTGGGCTACAGGTACTGTGAGGCCCCTGGGCTACAGGTACTGTGACGCCCCTGGGCTACAGGTACTGTGAGGCCCCTGGGCTACAGGTGCTGTGAGGCCCCTGGGCTACAGATACTGTGAGACCCCTGGGCTACAGGTGCTGTGAGGCCCCTGGGCTACAGGTACTGTGAGGCCCCTGGGCTACAGGTACTGTGAGGCCCCTGGGCTACAGGTACTGTGAGGCCCCTGGGCTACAGGTACTGTGAGGCCCCTGGGCTACAGGTACTGTGAGGCCCCTGGGCTACAGGTACTGTGAGGCCCCTGGGCTACAGGTACTGTGAGACCCCTGGGCTACAGGTGCTGTGAGGCTCCTGGGCTACAGGTACTGTGAGGCCCCTGGGCTACAGGTACTGTGAGGCCCCTTGGCTACAGGTACTGTGAGGCCCCTGGGCTACAGGTGCTGTGAGGCCCCTGGGCTACAGGTACTGTGAGGCACCTGGGCTACAGGTACTGTGAGGCCCCTGGGCTACAGGTGCTGTGAGGCCCCTGGGCTACAGGTACTTTGAGACCCCTGGGCTACAGGTACTGTGAGGCCCCTGGGCTACAGATACTGTAAGGCCCCTGGGCTACAGGTACTGTGAAGACCCTGGGCTACAGGTACTGTGAGGCCTCTGGGCTACAGGTACTGTGAGGCCCTTGGACTACAGGTACTGTGAGGTCCCTGGGCTACAGGTACTGTGAGGCCCCTGGGCTACAGGTACTGTGAGGCCCCTGGGCTACAGGTACTGTGAGGCCCTGGGCTACAGGTACTGTGAGGCCCCTGGGCTACAGGTACTGTGAGGTCCCTGGGCTACAGGTACTGTGAGGCCCCTGGGCTACAGGTACTGTGAGGTCCAAAATATATATATATATATATATATATATATATATATATATATATATATATATATATATATATATATATATGACTTCAAGAGTGTATCAGTCTGTAGTGGAAGGAAGGCGGGGTAGGGGTCGGCCTAGGAAAGGTTGGAGGGAGGGGGTAAAGGAGGTTTTGTGTGCGAGGGGCTTGGACTTCCAGCAGGCATGCGTGAGCGTGTTTGATAGGAGTGAATGGAGACAAATGTTTTTTAATACTTGACGTGCTGTTGGAGTGTGAGCAAAGTAACATTTATGAAGGGGTTCAGGGAAACCGGCAGGCCGGACTTGAGTCCTGGAGATGGGAAGTACAGTGCCTGCACTCTGAAGGAGGGGTGTTAATGTTGCAGTTTAAAAACTGTAGTGTAAAGCACCCTTCTGGCAAGACAGTGATGGAGTGAATGATGGTGAAAGTTTTTCTTTTTCGGGCCACCCTGCCTTGGTGGGAATCGGCCAGTGTGATAATAAAAAAAAAATAATATATATATATATATATATATATATATATATATATATATATATATATATATATATATATATATATATATATATTCAGGTGAATTAAGCTTTAAAGTCCCATATGGAGTCGATAGACTTCAAACCTATCAGACTAGTTTATATATCTATTTCCTTTTGTCTTTTTCTATCTCTGTTCTCCCCTTTCGTCAAAATTTTTACTTATAAGATAGCGGAAAAAATTCTGTCGTGGCTCTCACATTTATGGTTAGAAATTTCAATCCGTCCAGTTAATGTACGTAAACAACGTTAATTTTTTGACGTTCGTAAATTTTGGAGGCGTCACTCCGCTGCCAGACGCATCCTATTCGTTAAACGCTGCGTATACGACGCGTTTAACGTATATCTAATTATGCTTACGTTTAAGCGACTAATCTAACCAAACTGAACCTAACCTCTATCTATCCCCCAAAATATCTAGGAAAATAGAAAACGTTCAGTTATTGACGCACTGTAAAGTGAAGGAAATCTAACGCTGTGAATACGTCGTTTTATCCTGGAAGCGTCGTTCAACGTACAGGTGTTCCAGACTCGCATTCTCCTTAATTCTCTAAGTTATTACCTGGTCCTCGTTTTCACGTTAGCTTCGTGTGTTTCATTCCGCTTCGTGTGTTTCATTCCGCTTCTTACGTTTCATTCCTCTCCGTGTGTTTCATTCCTCTTCTTACGGTTCATTCCGCTTCGTGTGTCTCATTCCGCTTCGTGTGTTTCATTCCGCTTCGTGTGTTTCATTCCGCTTCTTACGTTTCATTCCGCTACGTGTGTTTCATTCCGCTTCTTACGTTTCATTCCGCTACGTGTGTTTCATTCCGCTTCTTACGTTTCATTCCGCTTGGTGTGTTTCATTCCGCTTCTTACGTTTCATTCCGCTTCGTGTGTCTCATTCCGCTTCTTACGTTTCATTCCTCTTCGTGTGTTTCATTCCTCTTCTTACGTTTCATTCCGCTTCGTGTGTCTCATTTCGCTTCGTGTGTTTCATTCCGCTTCGTGTGTTTCATTCCGCTTCTTACGTTTCATTCCGCTACGTGTGTTTCATTCCTCTTCTTACGTTTCATTCCGCTTCGTGTGTTTCATTCCTCTTCTTACGTTTCATTCCGCTTCGTGTGTTTCTAAATTATTTCGGTCTCTGTGTCTTATATTTTGTGATGATAAATGTAGGTGTGTGAAACGATCATTTTTGGAAGTCCTGTTAAAATGAGAAAAAATATATATTACTAGTCTATTTTGGAATTAGTCTTTTTTTTTGGTGCACGATGGACTACGATCGTAGTAGTAGTAGTAGTAGTAGTAGTAGTAGTAGTAGTGGTAGTGGTAGTAGTAGTAGTAGTAGTAGTAGTAGTAGTAGTAGTGGTAGTAGTAGTAGTAGTAGTAGTAGTAGTAGTAGTAGTGGTAGTAGTAGTAGTAGTAGTAGTAGTAGTAGTAGTAGTGGTAGTAGTAGTAGTAGTAGTAGTAGTAGTAGTAGTAGTAGTAGTAGTAGTAGTAGTAGTAGTAGTAGTAGTAGTAGTAGTAGTAGTAGCAGCAGTCACAGTTGCAGTTGGAAGAGCAGAAGCAGTATTCGTAGTTGCAGAAACAACAGCAGTAGCAGCAGTAGAAACAGCAGGACAAACTCAAATTAGCGAGGTCCATTTAACAGCGTGCAGCAGGAAAGGGAATATATGAAGGTGGAGTGCAGCTGCTATCAATGTCCAGCTGCTATCAATGTGCAGCTGCCATCAATAAGCAGTGTGTTTCAAAGTGTGGTTCTGTGTCCCAGACCTGCAGGCCATGGAGAGGCTCTTTAGTTCCAGAGGGATATAGGGTGAGGCTGCTTGCTCTGTGTTCCCTTCATTCATTGTTTGTGGAGTCTTTGATGAGTTGTGTTGTTTGTTGGGATTTCTTGTTTAAGTTTCAGGGTGGAGATGGTGTGAGAGATTGAGTTGGACCCACTTAGCATGGGCCAATAGGCCTACACCAGCATGTGTTTCTTCTTATGTTCTTAGCTCTTGTGTGCAATCTCGTAATTTATAGTTAGATAGTTGAGGTTTTCTAACATTTTTAGATCTGTCATACTTAGTTTCGAAACTGTGTATTGTCTCTGCCAAATGGCTCATTGATTTTCAGTTATTCTTGTGGCTTATTTATGATTTTGCTTTCCAACTGTGTCGGCTCTTTTGGTTCTCATCCTTAGTCTGGGTACCATCACGTCTATCATTATCAGTATTTTTTACGTCTTACCCATATCTCCTCTCAGAGTCCTCTCCTCCAGTGGGGTGAGGTGCAGCAACCCAGGATTTTTATTTCCTGGACAAAACTAATAAACCTCTGTAT
>NC_091355.1:5319543-5327043 GCF_038502225.1 Cherax quadricarinatus
CTAAAGAAATACTTCCTAACATCTCTGTGACACATCTGAGTCTTGTGTGTGTGATGTTACCCTGACATAACAGGTGTTGGCAGATGTGCGTGACATCAGCTTGGCATCTAGTGTATGTAGTATACAAGTGTCTAGTATACAAGTGTCTAGTATACAAGTGTCTAGTATACAAGTGTCTAGTATACAAGTGTCTTGTATACAAATGTCTAGTATACAAATGTCTAGTATACAAGTGTCTAGTATACAAGTGTCTAGTATACAAATGTCTAGTACACAAGTGTCTAGTATACAAGTGTCTAGTATACAAATGTCTAGTATACAAATGTCTAGTATACAAGTGTCTAGTATATAAGTGTCTAGTATACAAGTGTCTTGTATACAAATGTCTAGTATACAAGTGTCTAGTATACAAGTGTCCAGTATACAAGTGTCTTGTATACAAATGTCTAGTATACAAGTGTCTAGTATACAAGTGTCTAGTATACAAGTGTCTATTATACAAGTGTCTAGTATACAAGTGTCTAGTATACAAGTGTCTAGTATACAAGTGTCTAGTATATAAGTGTCTAGTATACAAGTGTCTAGTATACAAGTGTCTAGTATACAAGTGTCTAGTATACAAGTGTCTAGTATACAAGTGTCTAGTATACAAGTGTCTAGTATACAAGTGTCTAGTATACAAGTGTCTAATATACAAGTGTCTAGTACACAAGTGTCTAGTATACAAGTGTCTAGTATACAAGTGTCTAGTATACAAGTGTCTAGTATACAAGTGTCTAGTATACAAGTGTCTAGTATACAAGTGTCTAGTATACAAGTGTCTAATATACAAGTGTCTAGTACACAAGTGTCTAGTATACAAGTGTCTAGTATACAAGTGTCTAGTATACAAGTGTCTATTATACAAGTGTCTAGTATACAAGTGTCTAGTATACAAGTGTCTAGTATACAAGTGTCTTGTATACAAGTGTCTAGTATACAAGTGTCTAGTATACAAGTGTCTAGTATACAAGTGTCTAGTATACAAGTGTCTAGTATACAAGTGTCTAGTATACAAGTGTCTAGTATACAAGTGTCTAGTATACAAGTGTCTAGTATACAAGTGTCTAGTATACAAGTGTCTAGTATACAAGTGTCTAGTATACAAGTGTCTAGTACACAAGTGTCTAGTATACAAGTGTCTAGTATACAAGTGTCTAGTATACAAGTGTCTAGTATACAAGTGTCTAGTATACAAGTGTCTAGTATACAAGTGTCTAGTACACAAGTGTCTAGTACACAAGTGTCTAGTATACAAGTGTCTAGTACACAAGTGTCTAGTACACAAGTGTCTAGTATACAAGTGTCTAGTACACAAGTGTCTAGTACACAAGTGTCTAGTTCATAAAATATAGGATATTTAAGGTTTTGAAAAAAAAAGAATGGAATATTAAATTTTATCGAAAAAGCGTAAGATTTAAAGCTCTGAATTAAAAGCCATTTTTGAAAAAAAAAAAAAAAAAAAAAAAAGGTTTTTGCTGGGTTAATTAAGTGTGGCAGCCAAGACCAGACTCCATATATATTAACCAGTCTGAAAATCAATTGTAAACTTATATTTATTTTGCGTTTATTGTATTCCAATATAAACCAATTAAATATCTTGTACTGACCTCTCTAAATACATATATATATATATATATATATATATATATATATATATATATATATATATATATATATATATATATATATATATATATATATATATATATATATATATATGTGTGTGTGTGTGTGTGTGTGTGTGTGTGTGTGTGTGTGTGTGTGTGTGTGTGTGTGTGTGTGTGTGTGTGTGTGTGTGTGTGTGTGTGTGTGTGTGTGTATATATATATATATTGAGGGAATATTTTGAGGAATTGTTAAATGTTGATGAAGATAGGGAAGCTGTGATTTCGTGTATAGGGCAAGGAGGAATAACATCTTGTAGGAGTGAGGAAGAGCCAGTTGTGAGTGTGGGGGAAGTTCGTGAGGCAGTAGGTAAAATGAAAGGGGGTAAGGCAGCCGGGATTGATGGGATAAAGATAGAAATGTTAAAAGCAGGTGGGGATATAGTTTTGGAGTGGTTGGTGCAATTATTTAATAAATGTATGGATGAGGGTAAGGTACCTAGGGATTGGCAGAGAGCATGTATAGTTCCTTTGTATAAAGGCAAAGGGGACAAAAGAGAGTGCAAAAATTATAGGGGGATAAGTCTGTTGAGTATACCTGGTAAAGTGTATGGTAGAGTTATTATTGAAAGAATTAAGAGTAAGACGGAGAATAGGATAGCAGATGAACAAGGAGGCTTTAGGAAAGGTAGGGGGGGTGTGGACCAGGTGTTTACAGTGAAACATATAAGTGAACAGTATTTAGATAAGGCTAAAGAGGTCTTTGTGGCATTTATGGATTTGGAATAGGCGTATGACAGGGTAGATAGGGGGGCAATGTGGCAGATGTTGCAGGTGTATGGTGTAGGAGGTAGGTTGCTGAAAGCAGTGAAGAGTTTTTACGAGGATAGTGAGGCTCAAGTT
The DNA here is from genome assembly GCF_038502225.1 of Cherax quadricarinatus. NCBI lineage: Eukaryota > Metazoa > Arthropoda > Malacostraca > Decapoda > Parastacidae > Cherax > Cherax quadricarinatus. Next base: position 5,322,093 of record NC_091355.1, read on the forward strand.
AGAGTATGTAGGAAAGAGGGAAATTATTTCCCAGTAAAAGTAGGCCTTAGACAAGGATGTGTGATGTCACCGTGGTTGTTTAATATATTTATAGATGGGGTTGTAAGAGAAGTAAATGCGAGGGTCTTGGAAAGAGGCGTGGAGTTAGAAGATAAAGAATCACACATGAAGTGGGAGTTGTCACAGTTGCTCTTTGCTGATGACACTGTGCTCTTGGGAGATTCTGAAGAGAAGTTGCAGAGATTGGTGGAAGAATTTGGTAGGGTGTGCAAAAGAAGAAAATTAAAAGTGAATACAGGAAAGAGTAAGGTTATGAGGGTAACAAAAAGGTTAGGTGATGAAAGATTGGATATCAGATTGGAGGGAGAGAGTATGGAGGAGGTGAATGTGTTCAGATATTTAGGAGTGGACGTGTCAGCGGATGGGTCTATGAAAGATGAGGTGAATCATAGAATTGATGAGGGGAAAAGGGTGAGTGGTGCACTTAGGAGTCTGTGGAGACAAAGAACTTTGTCCTTGGAGGCAAAGAGGGGAATGTATGAGAGTATAGTTTTACCAACGCTCTTATATGGGTGTGAAGCATGGGTGATGAATGTTGCAGCGAGGAGAAGGCTGGAGTCAGTGGAGATGTCAAGTCTGAGGGCAATGTGTGGTGTGAATATAATGCAAAGAATTCGTAGTTTGGAATTTAGGAGGAGGTGCGGGATTACCAAAACTGTTGTCCAGAGGGCTGAGGAAGGGTTGTTGACGTGGTTCGGACATGTAGAGAGAATGGAACGAAACAGAATGTCTTCAAGAGTGTATCAGTCTGTAGTGGAAGGAAGGCGGGGTAGGGGTCGGCCTAGGAATGGTTGGAGGAAGGGGGTAAAGGAGGTTTTGTGTGCGAGGGGCTTGGACTTCCAGCAGGCATGCGTGAGCGTGTTTGATAGGAGTGAATGGAGACAAATGGTTTTTAATACTTGACGTGCTGTTGGAGTGTGAGCAAAGTAACATTTATGAAGGGGTTCAGGGAAACCGGCAGGCCGGACTTGAGTCCTGGAGATGGGAAGTACAGCGCCTGCACTCTGAAGGAGGGGTGTTAATGTTGCAGTTTAAAAACTGTAGTGTAAAGCACCCTTCTGGCAAGACAGTGATGGAGTGAATGATGGTGAAAGTTTTTCTTTTTCGGGCCACCCTGCCTTGGTGGGAATCGGCCAGTGTGATAATAAATAATATATATATATATATATATATATATATATGTATATATATATATATATATATATATATATATATATATATATATATATATATATATATATATATAACATATATATATATATATATATATATATATATATATATATATATATATATATATATATATATATATATATATATATATATATATATATTTATTTATAATATAGGTACCACCTTTATAGCTGGAATGGGGATCCTCATCCTCAGAGAAGACAATAAAAGTACCTCAGGGAAAACTCAAGGTTCTCCCCGGAGCTGTTTGAATATTTTCTTCTCCTACCACCCCCTATATTTTTTAGCTACATGTGAACTTTATTAATAGATAGAATACATTGATAGAAAACACAAACATGAATACATTGGTACAATATGTCAAAGGTTATGAATTTCCTCTAGCTCCTCCGAAGCTGGACGCGAGCCAAGTATGCAGCAAGCATTTTCCCTCTGGATGGTCACGCTGAGGCGCTGGAGCATGAAAGTGGCTGCCCTTGGGTCCCTGGTGGTGTCGATGGGTCTGGAACCCAATTCTTTACGGAAACGTGTGGCATTTTTTCCCCATGATCCCAAGGCCTCTGATCCCACTGGGACAAATTGATATTATTGGCTTATGTCCCTGTACTTGCTGATCTTGTACTCCTCCCTGTGGTCAGCAGCTTCTCCCTGTCGCCCCACACTGTGATGGATGTAGGTGACAGCCATTGTGGACACACAGGTATAGTCCCATGCTAAGAGCTTGCCATTCTTCGAAGGATAGATGGTGATCCCATCGGGGCGATTTGCGGGGTTGTGGGTATTGTTGGCTGCTAGTGATCGGGGTTCTCTCTCAGCTGGGCATCCAGCTGTAGCAAGGGTTCTCTTTATGATGTCATTGATTTCATTGTGTCTTGCATGCCAGCCCTTGGTTTTGGAACAGTTAAGACCATGTAGACCATATTGGTCGGCTTGCACATCGCCGGAAATACATGTGCATTCCGTGTGAATTGGGGCAGCAAGGCGCAGAGCCACTGCAATACGGAAGGTGTTAGGGTCGAGGCGCATTCCCATTGTCGATATGGGAACTGTTTGGAGAAAGTCCCCGGAGTGATGTGCGCTCACAGCTAGGAGACAGGCAATCTCCCTGTCTGATGTTGCAGCCCTGAGTATATTGACAAGCACCTTTTCAGCGATGGGGCCATCCCAGCTTGACTGTTTGTAAGCCAATGCTGTACTAGGGTTTGGTGCTGGAGCAGCAAGAGTCTCCCATTCAGTGATGGCACTGGCATAGTTAGGGTCCTGTATCCCTGCTGAGTCACTGAGGTTGTTAGGAAGAATTTGTCTTATTAACTCGTTTGATGCTATGGAAGAGGATAGAAAAGCTGATAGGGCAATCTAGGAGGATCTGCGTACTCCCAGCCCCTCAAGCCTGACCGGAAGTGAGGCTTGCAACCACTGTGCATCTTCCAGGGAAGATGGACAGTGGTCTTAAGGAGAGAGTCATATTCCTTGAGTTTCGGACTGCTGAAGGCTGGGGAGCATCTCAGAAAGTAGGTAAGTTTTGGGATTGACAGGCACCTGGTGAGTAGGTAGAAGACATCATGTTTATCAGTGTCTTTCATCCCGCCTTCCATCGTCCGGAAGTCTGAGATTTTTTTTTCTAGGATCAGATCGATGGCATTGGACCCAAGAGGAGCACCGAGGAGAGTGCTATTGGCTGGATCAATGGCTCGTGCTCCTGGTAAAATGGCACTAATATTCTGGATCATCTGTTGATTGGTAAAAACTATTCCACATTTGGTGGGGTTTAAAGAAAGGCCCAGGCTTTCTCCCATGTCTTTAATTTTTCTGATGTCTCCTAGGAGAGATTCTGTTGTGCCAGTTAGGGTACCATCATCCAAGAACCAGATATTGAGCTTACTGGAGAGTGCTTCTGTGACTTCCATGATGACCAAACAGAATAGAAAGGGGGCGAGAGGGTCCCCCCTGTTGCACGCCCTCACACGAGTCAATTTCATGGTCCCCAAACAATAGTTTAGAAGTCACTCTATAACACGAGTCTATGAAGGGATAAAGGGAAGGGGAGTTTCTAGAAACTGCTTGGAGAGCAGCATCCCTTCTGACTAAGTTAAAAGCATTGGCGGAGTCCAATTTGATCAAGGCTTTTTCATCGGACATGTTGTTGATGCATACTAGTGCGTCGTGGGCAGCTGCTTCACAGCCCTGTTTAACACCAAAACCGAGCTGAGTTGGTTTCAACATTGCAGCAGCCTCTTGACTCACCCTTCTTACTGCAGCCTTGGCGACTAGGCGCCGAAGGGTATTGCCCACTGCAATGGGCCTGATTCCTTCATCTTTTTTCCGGAGGGCACACAATGAGGCACCAAAGAAAAGGGGTTTAATGGCCTCTGGGACACTGCCAGCCAGGCACAGGTTGGAAAATTTGGTGAGTTCAGACAGCAGCCTCTCTGAAACCTCACCAAGTGCTGGATTGAGTATTTGCATTAAGTGTTGAGGCCTTAAACCGGTGAAACCTCCTGCTGAGCCCTGTGGAAATGACATAGCAGCTTTATACACATCAGCATCCTGTAAGGTTAGATGTTCTTCGCCAGCTGCAATGTCAGGGAGGTCAATGTTGGTACTGGGAGCCCTGGGTGGATGTTTGTCCTTCAGAGCTTGTGCCGTACTGGCGTCCTTGGGAGCGGTATCCTCACTGGTTATAAGCCTCAGAGCTCCAATAGTATTACCCTCTTCTATTTTTGTGCTAATTTGGGCTCTGATTTTTGAGGCGTCGGGTGTCCTGTGTTGGCATTTGCCCGGCGGGTGTTTGTCGCCCTAGGGGGGAGACGGACGAGGTTGTCATCCCTCGGGAATGCATTTGTTACCCTAATAACATGTTATTGTTATTATTATTATTATTATTATTATTATTATTATTATTATTATTATTATTATTATTATTAGTATTATTATTATTATTATTAACACACACACACTCTTTACTGCTCAGTTTTATTCTTATTTTTGTTTTTATTTTCATGATAGTGGTTCTAGTGACGTCACGATTCGATGAATCCGGATGCGCACATGTTGCAAATCCGGATTTGTTTGCAGGTCTTCTGAGGGTCGTGGATTTATTTTATTTAAAGTTCAGCTGTATTGTTCGTGGGATTAGGAGATGGAAATTAACGGGATTCTTATGAGGATTAAGCGATCAGTGGTTTGGTTACGAGGACTGATAGACATGGGATTCATAGGGATTAGCCTAAATATAGATTATCTAAAGCACTTCTTCTAACCTCTCTTCCCTCTGTCTCTGTCTTTGTCTCTTTCTCTCTCTCTCTCTCTCTCTCTCTCTCTCTCTCTCTCTCTCTCTCTCTCTCTCTCTCTCTCTCTCTCTCTCTCTCTCTCTCTCTCTCTCTCTCTCTCTTTTATACAGTATTTTATAAGGTTAGGTTAAGATTTCCCAACTTTATAGACAAGCTAAGAGCTGTTACCTACATCAGCTCATTTAAAAGTCTCTTTATTGTTCTGAGACATAAAAATAGGGAACAGGATGAAGTTGGAGCCATCTGTGGGCCAGCAATTTTATTTGATTAACTGACTATATCTCGTTGACATCATAATGCTGTAGGAACATGTTCCAGACTCGACTCATCCTGGGGATAAATGATCTCAGACGTAGCGATGCTCTGGAGAAGGTTACAGAGTGAAGTTGCTGCTGGCTGCCCGTCTT
>NC_091355.1:5339543-5347043 GCF_038502225.1 Cherax quadricarinatus
AGAGAGAGAGAGAGAGAGAGACAAAGAGAGACAGAGAGAGAAAGGGAGAGAAAGCGAGAGAGAGAGAAAGAGAGAGAGAGAGAGAGAGAGAGAGAGAGAGAGAGAGAGAGAGAGAGAGAGAGTGTTCCCCTGCTGTAATGTGAGCTTTCCAAATCCCTGTAAATCTAGGCTGGACTTTCATGCTTGTACTCACGAGTGTTGTAAATCTTAGTTGACTAAAATCCCCGCAACAGGTGTTGTATATAAATATATTTAGATACGCGCATTTTAACACTAAACTTCTCATCATTCTTCATGGTAACATGGAGAATGATGAATATCCACCTGGAGGTGTCTGACGAAGGTTCACACGAAAGGCCTCAGAATTGTTTTTAACCTTCTACCCTCCTCCTGCTCCCCGCCCCCTGGTGATTTATCTGGAGGTTCAGTGCAAGATGTTTCCTTAATATTTGTATTTAGAAATGTGAATGCAATCTGGTAGTGTTGATTTCTGGGGGGATGGGTTAAGGTGTTAGATCCGCCTTCATAGTGCTGGTTTCTCAACTAAGAAATGAGAGGTGTTAACACCTCTCATTGTCCCCACCCACTCTCCCCTCTCACTCTTCATTCTCACTTTCAACTCTCACTCTTCTCTCTCTCTCTCTCTCTCTCTCTCTCTCTCTCTCTATTTCTCTCTCTCTCTCTCTCTCTCTCTCTCTCTCTCTCTCTCTCTCTCTCTCTCTCTCTCTCTCTCTCTCTCTCTCTCTCTCTCTCTCTCTCTCTCTCTCTCTCTCTCTCCATCTTATCCTCTTATCCTACTTCTCCACTCATTCTATTTCTCTCCCGCCCTCTTTCTCGTCATCTCCTCGTCGTCCTCTGCTGCTGATCTGCTGCTGCTCGTCTGCTGTTGGTTTGCTGCTGCTGGTCTCCTGCTGCTTGTCTGCTGCTGCTGGTCTGCTGTTGTTGGTCTGTTGCTGCTGGTCTGCTGCTGCTGGTCTTCTGCTGCTGATCTGTTGCTGCTGGTATGTTGCTGTTGGTCTGCTGCTGCTGGTCTGCTGCTGCTGGTCTGCTGTTGCTGGTCTGTTGCTGCTGGTCTCCTGCTGCTGGTCTGCTGCTGCTGGTATGCTGCTGCTGGTCTGCTGCTGCTGGTCTGCTGCTGCTGATCTGCTGCTGCTGGTCTGCTGCTGCTGGTATGCTGCTGCTGGTATGTTGCTGCTGATCTGCTGCTGCTGGTCTTCTGCTGCTGGTCTTCTGCTGCTGATCTGCTGCTGCTGATCTGCTGCTGCTGGTATGCTGCTGCTGGTATGTTGCTGCTGATCTGCTGCTGCTGGTCTGCTGCTGCTGGTCTTCTGCTGCTGATCTGCTGCTGCTAATCTGCTGCTGCTGGTATGCTGCTGCTGGTATGTTGCTGCTGGTATGTTGCTGCTGATCTGCTGCTGCTGGTCTGCTGCTGCTGGTCTGCTGCTGCTGGTCTTCTGCCGCTGATCTGCTGCTGCTGGTCTTCTGCTGCTGATCTGCTGTTGCTGGTCTGCTGCTGCTTGTCTGCTGCTGCTGGTCTGCTGCTGCTGATCTGCTGCTGCTGGTCTTCTGCTGCTGATCTGCTGCTGCTGGTCTGCTGCTGCTGATCTGCTGCTGCTGATCTGCTGCTGCTGGTCTGTTGCTGCTGGTCTGCTGCTGCTGATCTGCTGCTGCTGGTCTGCTGCTGCTGGTCTGCTGCTGCTGGCCTGCTGCTGCTGGTATGCTGCTGCTGATCTGCTGCTGCTGGTCTGCTGCTGCTGGTATGCTGCTGCTGGTCTGCTGCTGCTGATCTGCTGCAGCTGATCTGCTGCTGCTGGTCTGCTGCTGCTAGTTTTCTGCTGCTGGTCTGCTGCTGCTGGTCTGCTGCTGCTGGTATGCTGCTGCTAATCTGCTGCTGCTGATCTGCTGCTGCTGATCTGCTGCTGATGATCTGCTGCTGCTGGTCTGCTGCTGCTAGTCTTCTGCTGCTGGTCTGCTGCTGCTGGTCTGCTGCTTCTGATCTTCTGCTGCTGATCTGCTGCTGCTGATCTGCTGCTGCTGATCTGCTGCTGCTGATCTGCTGCTGCTAGTCTTCTGCTGCTAGTTTTCTGCTGCTGGTCTGCTGCTGCTGGTCTCCTGCTGCTGGTCTGCTGCTGCTGATCTGCTGCTGATGGTCTGCTGCTGTTGGTCTGTTGCTGCTGGTCTCCTGCTGCTGGTCTCCTGCTGTTGGTCTGCTGGTATGCTGCTGCTGGTTTTCTGCTGCTGGTCTGCTGATGCTGGTCTGCTGCTGTTGATCTGCTGCTGCTGATCTGCTGCTGCTGGTCTGCTGCTGCTGGTCTGCTGCTGCTGGTCTCCTGCTGCTGGTCTGCTGCTGCTGGTCTCCTGCTGCTGGTCTGCTGCTGCTGATCTGCTGCTGATGGTCTGCTGCTGTTGGTCTGTTGCTGCTGGTCTACTGCTGCTGGTCTGCTGCTGCTGGTCTGTTGTTGTTGGTCTGCTGCTGCTGGTCTGTTGTTGTTGGTCTGCTGCTGCTGGTCTGCTGCTGCTGATCTGCTGATGCTGGTATGCAGCTGCTGGTCTGCTGCTGCTGGTCTGCTGCTGCTGGTCTGCTGCTGCTGATCTGCTGCTGCTGGTCTGCTGCTGCTGGTCTGCTGCTGCTGGTCTGCTGCTGCTGATCTGCTGCTGCTGGTCTGCTGCTGCTGGTCTGCTGCTGCTGATCTGCTGCTGCTGATCTGCTGCTGCTGGTCTGCTGCTGCTGATCTGCTGCTGCTGATCTGCTGCTGCTGGTCTGCTGCTGCTGATCTGCTGCTGCTGGTATGCTGCTGCTGATCTGCTGCTGCTGGTCTGCTGCTGCTGGTCTGCTGCTGTTGGTCTGCTGGTATACTGCTGCTGGTTTTCTGCTGCTGGTCTGCTGATGCTGGTCTGCTGCTGTTGATCTGCTGCTGCTGGTCTGCTGCTGCTGGTCTGCTGCTGGTGGTCTGTTGCTGGTGGTCTGCTGCTGCTGATCTGCTGCTGCTGGTCTGCTGCTGCTGGTCTGCTGTTGCTGGTCTGTTGCTGCTGGTCTGCTGCTGCTGATCTGCTGCTGCTGGTCTGCTGCTGCTGGTCTGCTGCTGCTAGTATGCTGCTGCTGATCTGCTGCTGCTAGTCTGCTGCTGCTGGTCTGCTGCTGGTATGCTGCTGCTGATCTGCTGCTGCTGGTCTGCTGCTGCTGGTATGCTGCTGCTGGTCTGCTGCTGCTGATCTGCTGCTGCTGATCTGCTGCTGCTGGTCTGCTGCTGCTAGTTTTCTGCTGCTGGTCTGCTGCTGCTGGTCTGCTGCTGCTGGTCTGCTGCTGCTGGTCTGCTGCTGTTGGTCTGTTGCTGCTGGTCTACTGCTGCTGGTCTGCTGCTGCTGGTCTGCTGCTGCTGGTCTGTTGCTGTTTGTCTGCTGCTGCTGGTCTGTTGTTGTTGGTCTGCTGCTGCTGGTCTGCTGCTGCTGATCTGCTGATGCTGGTATGCTGCTGCTGGTCTGCTGCTGCTGGTCTGCTGCTGCTGGTCTGCTGCTGCTGGTCTGTTGCTGCTGGTCTGCTGCTGCTGATCTGCTGCTGCTGGTCTGCTGCTGCTGGTCTGCGGCTGCTGATCTGCTGCTGCTGATCTGCTGCTGCTGGTCTGCTGCTGCTGATCTGCTGCTGCTGATCTGCTGCTGCTGGTCTGCTGCTGCTGGTCTGTTGCTGCTGGTCTGCTGCTGCTGATCTGCTGCTGCTGGTCTGCTGCTGCTGGTCTGCGGCTGCTGATCTGCTGCTGCTGATCTGCTGCTGCTGGTCTGCTGCTGCTGATCTGCTGCTGCTGATCTGCTGCTGCTGGTCTGCTGCTGCTGATCTGCTGCTGCTGGTATGCTGCTGCTGATCTGCTGCTGCTGGTCTGCTGCTGCTGGTCTGCTGCTGTTGGTCTGCTGGTATGCTGCTGCTGGTTTTCTGCTGCTGGTCTGCTGATGCTGGTCTGCTGCTGTTGATCTGCTGCTGCTGGTCTGCTGCTGCTGGTCTGCTGCTGGTGGTCTGTTGCTGCTGGTCTGCTGCTGCTGATCTGCTGCTGCTGGTCTGCTGCTGCTGGTCTGCTGGTGCTGGTCTGTTGCTGCTGGTCTGCTGCTGCTGATCTGCTGCTGCTGGTCTGCTGCTGCTGGTCTGCTGCTGCTGGTATGCTGCTGCTGATCTGCTGATGCTGGTCTGCTGCTGCTTGTATGCTGCTGCTGATCTGCTGCTGCTGGTCTGCTGCTGCTGGTATGCTGCTGCTGGTCTGCTGCTGCTGATCTGCTGCTGCTGATCTGCTGCTGCTGGTCTGCTGCTGCTAGTTTTCTGCTGCTGGTCTGCTGCTGCTGGTCTGCTTCTGCTGGTATGCTGCTGCTAATCTGCTGCTGCTGATCTGCTGCTGCTGATCTGCTGCTGCTGATCTGCTGCTGCTGGTCTGCTGCTGCTAGTCTTCTGCTGCTGGTCTGCTGCTGCTGGTCTGCTGCTTCTGATCTTCTGCTGCTGATTTGCTGCTGCTGATCTGCTGCTGCTGATCTGCTGCTGCTGATCTGCTGCTGCTGATCTGCTGCTGCTAGTCTTCTGCTGCTAGTTTTCTGCTGCTGGTCTGCTGCTGCTGGTCTCCTGCTGCTGGTCTGCTGCTGCTGATCTGCTGCTGATGGTCTGCTGCTGTTGGTCTGTTGCTGCTGGTCTCCTGCTGCTGGTCTCCTGCTGCTGATCTGCTGCTGCTGGTCTGCTGGTCTCCTGCTGCTGGTCTGCTGCTGTTGGTCTGCTGGTCTGCTACTGCTGGTCTGCTGCTGCTGGTCTGCTGGTCTGCTGCTGCTGATTTAGTGCTGCTGATCTGCTGCTGCTGGTCTGCTGCTGCTGGTCTGCTGCTGTTGGTCTGCTGGTATGCTGCTGCTGGTTTTCTGCTGCTGGTCTGCTGCTGCTGGTCTGCTGCTGTTGATCTGCTGCTGCTGATCTGCTTCTCCTGGTCTGCTGCTGCTGGTCTGCTGCTGCTGGTCTGCTGCTGCTGGTATGCTGCTGCTGATCTGCTGCTGCTGGTCTGCTGCTGCTGGTCTGCTGCTGTTGGTCTGCTGGTATGCTGCTGCTGGTTTTCTGCTGCTGGTCTGCTGATGCTGGTCTGCTGCTGTTGATCTGCTGCTGCTGGTCTGCTGCTGCTGGTCTGCTGCTGGTGGTCTGTTGCTGCTGTTCTGCTGCTGCTGATCTGCTGCTGCTGGTCTGCTGCTGCTGGTCTGCTGGTGCTGGTCTGTTGCTGCTGGTCTGCTGCTGCTGATCTGCTGCTGCTGGTCTGCTGCTGCTGGTCTGCTGCTGCTGGTATGCTGCTGCTGATCTGCTGCTGCTGGTCTGCTGCTGCTGGTCTGCTGCTGCTGGTATGCTGCTGCTGATCTGCTGCTGCTGGTCTGCTGCTGCTGGTATGCTGCTGCTGGTCTGCTGCTGCTGATCTGCTGCTGCTGATCTGCTGCTGCTGGTCTGCTGCTGCTAGTTTTCTGCTGCTGGTCTGCTGCTGCTGGTCTGCTTCTGCTGGTATGCTGCTGCTAATCTGCTGCTGCTGATCTGCTGCTGCTGATCTGCTGCTGCTGATCTGCTGCTGCTAGTCTGCTGCTGCTAGTTTTCTGCTGCTGCTCTGCTGCTGCTGGTCTGCTTCTGCTGGTATGCTGCTGCTAATCTGCTGCTGCTGATCTGCTGCTGCTGATCTGCTGCTGCTGATCTGCTGCTGCTGGTCTGCTGCTGCTAGTCTTCTGCTGCTGGTCTGCTGCTGCTGGTCTGCTGCTTCTGATCTTCTGCTGCTGATCTGCTGCTGCTGATCTGCTGCTGCTGATCTGCTGCTGCTGATCTGCTGCTGCTGATCTGCTGCTGCTCGTCTTCTGCTGCTAGTTTTCTGCTGCTGGTCTGCTGCTGCTGGTCTCCTGCTGCTGGTCTGCTGCTGCTGATCTGCTGCTGATGGTCTGCTGCTGTTGGTCTGTTGCTGCTGGTCTCCTGCTGCTGGTCTCCTGCTGCTGATCTGCTGCTGCTGGTCTGCTGGTCTCCTGCTGCTGGTCTGCTGCTGTTGGTCTGCTGGTCTGCTACTGCTGGTCTGCTGCTGCTGGTCTGCTGGTCTGCTACTGCTGATTTAGTGCTGCTGATCTGCTGCTGCTGGTCTGCTGCTGCTGGTCTGCTGCTGTTGGTCTGCTGGTATGCTGCTGCTGGTTTTCTGCTGCTGGTCTGCTGCTGCTGGTCTGCTGCTGTTGATCTGCTGCTGCTGATCTGCTTCTCCTGGTCTGCTGCTGCTGGTCTGCTGCTGCTGGTCTGCTGCTGCTGGTATGCTGCTGCTGATCTGCTGCTGCTGGTCTGCTGCTGCTGGTCTGCTGCTGTTGGTCTGCTGGTATGCTGCTGCTGGTTTTCTGCTGCTGGTCTGCTGATGCTGGTCTGCTGCTGTTGATCTGCTGCTGCTGGTCTGCTGCTGCTGGTCTGCTGCTGGTGGTCTGTTGCTGCTGTTCTGCTGCTGCTGATCTGCTGCTGCTGGTCTGCTGCTGCTGGTCTGCTGGTGCTGGTCTGTTGCTGCTGGTCTGCTGCTGCTGATCTGCTGCTGCTGGTCTGCTGCTGCTGGTCTGCTGCTGCTGGTATGCTGCTGCTGATCTGCTGCTGCTGGTCTGCTGCTGCTGGTCTGCTGCTGCTGGTATGCTGCTGCTGATCTGCTGCTGCTGGTCTGCTGCTGCTGGTATGCTGCTGCTGGTCTGCTGCTGCTGATCTGCTGCTGCTGATCTGCTGCTGCTGGTCTGCTGCTGCTAGTTTTCTGCTGCTGGTCTGCTGCTGCTGGTCTGCTTCTGCTGGTATGCTGCTGCTAATCTGCTGCTGCTGATCTGCTGCTGCTGATCTGCTGCTGCTGATCTGCTGCTGCTGGTCTGCTGCTGCTAGTCTTCTGCTGCTGGTCTGCTGCTGCTGGTCTGCTGCTTCTGATCTTCTGCTGCTGATCTGCTGCTGCTGATCTGCTGCTGCTGATCTGCTGCTGCTGATCTGCTGCTGCTGATCTGCTGCTGCTAGTCTTCTGCTGCTAGTTTTCTGCTGCTGGTCTGCTGCTGCTGGTCTCCTGCTGCTGGTCTGCTGCTGCTGATCTGCTGCTGATGGTCTGCTGCTGTTGGTCTGTTGCTGCTGGTCTCCTGCTGCTGGTCTCCTGCTGCTGATCTGCTGCTGCTGGTCTGCTGGTCTCCTGCTGCTGGTCTGCTGCTGTTGGTCTGCTGGTCTGCTACTGCTGGTCTGCTGCTGCTGGTCTGCTGGTCTGCTGCTGCTGGTTTTCTGCTGCTGATCTGCTGCTGCTGGTCTGCTGCTGCTGGTCTGCTGCTGTTGGTCTGCTGGTATGCTGCTGCTGGTTTTCTGCTGCTGGTCTGCTGCTGCTGGTCTGCTGCTGTTGATCTGCTGCTGCTGATCTGCTGCTGCTGGTCTGCTGCTGCTGGTCTGCTGCTGCTGGTCTGCTGCTGCTGGTCTGCTGCTGTTGGTCTGTTGCTGCTGGTCTACTGCTGCTGGTCTGCTGCTGCTGGTCTGTTGCT
>NC_091355.1:5352043-5367043 GCF_038502225.1 Cherax quadricarinatus
TGACATTCCTCAGGTCACGTGCGTCACATCTCACTCTCCGCCTGTATATACAATGTCTTTCTACCTACCCTGTATGTTAGAAGTGATCAAGGTCCCAGGACCAGGGTGGATAGGGGGGAAACGTTTTCTAAGTTTTTAAATATGTTATAGTGTTTGCTTACGTGTCTTTCTAAACCAACTTGTCGGTATTTATTACCAAGGTTTATACCATATGTACATATATATATATATATATATATATATATATATATATATATATATATATATATATATATATATATATATAGTTTATAGGTGCGGGATTACCAAAACTGTTGTCCAGAGGGCTGAGGAAGGGTTGTTGAGGTGGTTCGGACATGTAGAGAGAATGGAGCGAAACAGAATGACTTCAAGAGTGTATCAGTCTGTAGTGGAAGGAAGGCGGGGTAGGGGTCGGCCTAGGAAGGGTTGGAGGGAGGGGGGTAAAGGAGGTTTTGTGTGCGAGGGGCTTGGACTTCCAGCAGGCATGCGTGAGCGTGTTTGATAGGAGTGAATGGAGACAAATGGCTTTTAATACTTGACGTGCTGTTGGAGTGTGAGCAAAGTAACATTTATGAAGGGATTCAGGAAACCGGCAGGCCGGACTTGAGTCCTGGAGATGGGAAGTACAGTGCCTGCACTCTGAAGGAGGGGTGTTAATGTTGCAGTTTAAAAACTGTAGTGTAAAGCACCCTTCTGGCAAGACAGTGATGGAGTGAATGATGGTGAAAGTTTTTCTTTTTCGGGCCACCCTGCCTTGGTGGGAATCGGCCAGTGTGATAATAAAAAAAAAAAAAAAAAAAAAAAAAAAAAAAAAAAAAAAAAAAAAAAAAAAAAAAATATATATATATAGATATATATATATATATATATATATATATATATATATATATATATATATATATACACATATGTATATATATATATATATATATATATATACACCGAGAGTTTGTTTTATTCACTATTTTAGATATTAAAGTATATGTGACTGGTGGTAAACAGGTAACCTGCAGCCTCAGTGATCCTTGTATACTAGACAGACTTTACAATCAACCATCAAGTATTGTAACTAGCAGTTACTAACACCTTTGTCTTATTTCTTTTGCAGGTAAGCATTGTCTTGAAGGTTCTGCTCAAGGTTTGCCTCTCTACCTGTAGAAGTTACCGCACTTGTAGAAGTTACCGCACTTGTAGAAGTTACCATACTCGTAGAAGTTACCATTCTCTTAGAAGTTACAGTCTGCCTTGTGCCTGTCGAGATGAGGTCACTTGTTTATCGTATTTAGCAGTGACCTTAGGCGTCTTCTTGTTGACCTACCTTAGTTGCTATGCAGTTAGCAGTGACCTTTCTCAAGTTAAACCCCCCCACCCGCTTCTTCCTTTCTCTCTTCCCTTCCTCTCGTGTATTTAACACTGATGTTAATATAGTTAGTTTCTTTTAACTTGTGTTGTTGTTTAATTTATTTTCTTCTTTCTCTTTAAATATATGAGCGTTTAACATCTATGTTTCTTGTGTTTAACTTTAACATTAAACCTCTCTTCTAATGCTTTTAACACTGATTTTAAAGTTAAACCTTTCTTCTGACGTGTTTAACACTGATGTTAACATTAAACCTCTCTTCTAATGCTTTTAACACTGATTTTAATGTTAAACCTTTCTTCTGACGTGTTTAACATTGATGTTAACGTTAAACATTCCTCTTACGCATTTAACACTGATGTTAACGTTAATTAAACTTTCCACTGACGTTTTATATGTTAACACTGTGCCTTTTATAAATTTATCAGTTAACTTCGGTTAACAACTTACTTGCTTGGATATATTTACCATTAACATTCCTTATGTTAACCTCGTTCCTCACATGATTTTAGCAGTGAGTTAATTTTTTACCATGTTAACTTCCAGTTCTCGTGTGTATGGCATTAATCTTAACCTTAAAAGTTCCAACATTAACCTTGAAAGTTCCAACATTAACCTTGAATGTTCAAATATTAACCTTGAATGTTCAAACATTAATCTTGAATGTACAAACATTAACCTTGAACGTTCAAACATTAACTTTAAATGTTCCAACATTAACCTTGAATGTTCAAATATTAACCTTGAATGTTCAAACATTAACCTTGAACGTTCAAACATTAACTTTAAATGTTCCAACATTAACCTTGAATGTTTCAACACTAACCTTGAATGTTCCAGCATTAACCTTGAATGTTCCAGCATTAACCTTGAATGTTTCAGCATTAACCTTGAATGTATCAGCATTAATATTGAATGTACCAACATAACCTTGAATGTTCCAACATCAACCTTGAATGTACCAACGTTAACCTTGAATGTACCAACATTAACCTTAAATGTACCAACATTAACCTTGAATGTACCAACTTTAACCTTAAATGTACCAACATTAACCTTGAATGTGCCAACATTAACCTTGAATGTGCCAACATTAACCTTGAATGTTCCAGCATTAATCTTGAATGTACCAACATTAACCTTGAATGTTCCAACATTAATCTTGAATGTACCAACATTAACCTTGAATGTGCCAACATTAACCTTGAATGTTCCAACATTAATTTTGAATGTACCAACATTAACCTTGAATGTTCCAACATTAATCTTGAATGTACCAACATTAACCTTGAATGTTCCAACATTAACCTTGAATGTACCAACATTAACCTTGAATGTTCCAACATTAACCTTGAATGTACCAACATTAACCCTGAATGTACCAACAATAACCTTGAGTTTACGAACGTTTACCTTGAATGTTCCAACATTAACCTTGAATGTTCCAACGTTAACCTTGAATGTACCAACATTAACCCTGAATGTACCAACAATAACCTTGAGTGTACCAACGTTTACCTTGAATGTTCCAACATTAACCCTGAATGTACCAACATTAACGTTGAGTGTACCAACGTTAACCTTGAATGTTCCAACATTAACCTTGAATGTACCAACAATAACCTTGAGTGTACCAACGTTAACCTTGAATGTTCCAACATTAACCCTGAATGTACCAACATTAACCTTGAGTGTACCAACGTTAACGTTGAATGTTCCAACATTAACCCCTGTACGTTTAAACATTAACTCCCAGTATTTATTCTTAACACCATTATCCTCTATGCACTTTTAAACATTATCCCGAACCTTCATGCATCTATAACTTAGCCCAGCAAATTATAGAAGACAGGTATGATCGTCTTTACCCGCCTATAATTCCGATTTCTCTTCATCTTGCATCTTTCAGAATTATAGGCTGTAGTTACGTATTTTGTGGAATTTAATTCCTTGTATTTCGATTTTTTTCTTCGCTGTAATGGATTGTAGAATTTGAGGCGTTTTTGCAGTGGTAGGGAAGTGCTGTGTGTGTGTGTGTGTGTGTGTGTGTGTGTGTGTGTGTGTGTGTGTGTGTGATTGAACTGCGGGTCTGCTGTATAATCATGTTTCATACAAGTATAATCATGTCTCATACTAATATAATCGTGTATCATACGCGTTTATTGTATTTAAATCAATTTTAAACAATACGCACAAAAGTAAGTCCTGCCAGTCGTGTCTTCTATAATTCGGAAGTGTTGCCACTTAAGGCAAGTGGAATCGGCCCCTCAGTTTCAGTGTGATCGGTCGCTTAGTTTCAGTGCGATCGGTCGCTTAGTTTCAGTGCGATCGGTCGCTTAGTTTCAGTGCGATCGGTCGCTTAGTTTCAGTGTGATCGGTCGCTTAGTTTCAGTGCGATCGGTCGCTTAGTTTCAGTGCGATCGGTCGCTTAGTTTCATTGCGATCGGTCGCTTAGTTTCAGTGCGATCGGTCGTTTAGTTTCAGTGCGATCGGTCGCTTAGTTTCAGTGCGATCGGTCGCTTAGTTTCAGTGCGATCGGTCGGTTAGTTTCAGTGCGATGCGATCGGCCGCTTAGTTTCAGTGCGATCGGTCGTTTAGTTTCAGTGCGATCAGTCGCTTAGTTTCAGTGCGATCGGTCGCTTAGTTTCAGTGCGATCGGTCGCTTAGTTTCAGTGCGATCGGTCGCTTAGTTTCAGTGCGATCGGTCGCTTGGTTTCAGAAAAGCGATCGGTCGCTTAGTTTCAGTGCGATCGGCCGCTTAGTTTCAGTGCGATCGGTCGCTTAGTTTCAGTGCGATCGGTCGCTTAGTTTCAGTGCGATCGGTCGCTTAGTTTCAGTGCGATCGGTCGCTTAGTTTCAGTGCGATCGGTCGCTTAGTTTCAGTGCGATCGGTCGCTTAGTTTCAGTGCGATCGGTCGCTTAGTTTCAGTGCGATCGGCCGCTTAGTTTCAGTGCGATCGGTCGCTTAGTTTCAGTGCGATCGGCCGCTTAGTTTCAGTGCGATCGGTCGCTTAGTAAACTTTCTGAATGACCGGTTAAAATTTTCTCCCAAAACTTTTAATGACACCTCTGATGAGGCCTATTTTTTTCAAAAAAATGCTTGTTTTTTATGCCTAGTTGGTCACTTTAATTTTCATATGGACAGCTGAGCAGATTTGGAATTGGAAAGGAAATAGTGGAGGAAAGAGAAGAGGGGGAAGAAGAGGAAGAGAGAGAGAGAGAGAGAGAGAGAGAGAGAGAGAGAGAGAGAGAGAGAGAGAGAGAGAGAGAGAGAGAGAGAGAGAGAGAGAGAGAGAGAGAGAGAGAGAGAGAGAGGAGAGAGAGAGAGAGAGAGAGAGAGAAATGGGTAAGAGATAGAGAGAGGAGATACAGGAAAGGTATATAAAAAGAGGGAAGAGACTAGGAATGAGATAGAGAAAGAGGGAGAAGAGACATAAATAGAAAGGCACGGGGGGGAGAGGAGAATAAATAAAAAGAGAGACCTGGACAAGACACAAAAATGTCTACAGACGCTTCACTGTAAGAAGAAAAAGAGAATTTCTACTAAAAAGACATCCAAAAAAACATACAAAAAACATACAAAAACATACAAAAAACATACAAAAAACATACAAAAACATACAAAAACATACAAAAACATACAAAAAACATACAAAAACATACAAAAACATACAAAAACATACAAAACATACAAAACATACAAAAAACATACAAAAACATACAAAAAACATACAAAAACATACAAAAACATACAAAAAACATACAAAAACATACAAAAACATACAAAAAACATACAAAAACATACAAAAAACATACAAAAACATACAAAAACATACAAAAAACATACAAAAAACTTACAAAAACATACAAAAAACATACAAAAACATACAAAAAAAACATACAAAAACATACAAAAAACATACAAAAAACATACAAAAACATACAAAAACATACAAAAAAAAACATACAAAAACATACAAAAACATACAAAAAAAAACATACAAAAACATACAAAAAACATACAAAAAACATACAAAAACATACAAAAAACATACAAAAAACATACAAAAACATAAAAAAACATACAAAAACATACAAAAACATACAAAAAACATACAAAAACATACAAAAAGTGTATTGAGAAAGAATGATAAAATATAATAGATTTAAAACACACACACACATACACACACATACACACACACACATACACACACACACACACACACACACACACACACACACACACACACACACACACACACACACACACACACACACACACACACACACACACACACACACACACACACACACACACACACACGCACAAACACACACACACATACCCACACACACACACACACACACACACACACTACAAAGGGATCTGGATAGGCTGCAGACCTGGTCCAGCAATTGGCTCCTGGAGTTCAATCCCACCAAGTGCAAAGTCATGAAGATTGGGGAAGGGCAAAGAAGGCCGCAGACGGAGTACAGTCTAGGGGGTCAGAGACTACAAGCCTCACTCAAGGAAAAAGATCTTGGGGTGAGTATAACACCAGGCACATCTCCTGAAGCGCATATCAACGAAATAACTGCTGCAGCATATGGGCGCCTAGCAAACCTCAGAACAGCATTCCGACATCTTAATAAGGAATCATTCAGGACCCTGTACACCGTGTATGTTAGACCCATATTGGAGTATGCGGCACCAGTTTGGAACACACACCTAGCCAAGCACGTGAAGAAACTAGAGAAAGTGCAAAGGTTTGCAACAAGACTAGTCCCAGAGCTAAGAGGTATGTCCTACGAGGAGAGGATAAGGGAAATCAACCTGACGACACTGGAGGACAGGAGAGATAGGGGGGACATGATAACGACATACAAAATACTGAGAGGAATTTACAAGGTGGACAAAGACAGGATGTTCCAGAGATTGGACACAGTAACAAGGGGACACAGTTGGAAGCTGAAGACACAGATGAATCACAGGGATGTTAGGAAGTATTTCTTCAGCCACAGAGTAGTCAGTAAGTGGAATAGTTTGGGAAGCGATGTAGTGGAGGCAGGATCCATACATAGCTTTAAGCAGAGGTATGATAAAGCTCACGGCTCAGGGAGAGTGACCTAGTAGCGATCAGTGAAGAGGCGGGGCCAGGAGCTCGGACTCGACCCCCGCAGCCTCAACTAGGTGAGTACAACTAGGTGAGTACACACACACACACACACACACACACACACACACACACACACACACATATATATACCCACACACACACACACACACACACACACACACACACACACACACACACACACACACACACACACACACACACACACACACACACACACACACACACACACACATATATATATATACCCACACACACACAGACACACACACCTGCACACACACACACACACATACACACATACACACACACACACACACACACACACACACACACACACACACACACACACACACACACACACACACACATACGGATCAATGTCATATCAGGAGAGTGAGAAAACTGGAGAGAAGTGGTTCGCTAAACCCGTGTGGGTCGTTGAGCTCATGGAATGGTGGAGACTCGATCCTCCATCCGCACTTAGGTGTGGTTAAACAGCAAATATGAAGTGAAACTAGCCTGGAGGATCTTCCCTTCCCTTCCCGTCCCTTCTTCTCACAGGATCTACTGCCTTCCCTTGCTCTCACTGTATGTACTACCTTCCCTTCCTCTCACGGCATGCACTACCTTTCCTTCCTCTCACAGTATACACTGCCTTCTTTTCCTCTCACAGTATTTACTGCCTTCCCTTCCTCTCGCAGTATCTGCTGCCTTCCCTTCTTCTCAGAGCAGCAAATCTCGAGCAAGGATCACCAAAGTCTTCATCCCAACACTGCCCTCATGCCTTCCCTAGGCAAGATATACATTCCACCTACTGCCCTACTTACAATCCCGTACCAAAAACTCTGTTTTTTTTTTTATACCCCGAACATTTACTCTGTCTCCATCAAGAAAAGAATAATAAGTCACAATACCATTACTGACAATAGTCCTGAAGAGACCGCTGTAAGGTTTCTCTCATTTGGTTATTTTGGAATTATCTCCATTCTTTAAACTCGCCTCCAATCTGTAGTTTAACCTTCTGTCTGGAACCACATTAAACCCTGCACGCAAGCCCTAAACGTGATTGTACTTAAAGAGAGAGAGTAAAGAGCAACAAGCCAGGTTTACAAGCGTTCACGGAGATTTGAACCTTTTCTATCATAACGTGTTAGACAGATGAGTGAGAGTCAGAGTAATGATGTCTTGGTACAGGGAATGTCTTCCCTAACTCTATTGATAACATTTCTTTAGCGTGGGCCCTGCCCACCTGTAACCTCATCTTCAGCTTCTTCAATATATAAGGTTTGGATTCATGCCTCTACTATCGACAAACGGACTGTTCACCTATAAAGTTCGAGAGACTGATCATCTCAAAATTACTTCTCCAATTTGACTGTCTTCACTGTTATATCCTACTATATTCGACTGAAGATGCCTACTACTTTATGAGAACTCTGCTGTGCAGGTCCACGATCTTGCCAAAGGCCACATCTTGGGAACTCTGTTGTTCCTTAACCTTTACTTTGGATCTACACTCCTGCCCCATCATGAGAAACTCTGCTGTTACACTACTTCTTTGCAGGTCAACTACCTGACTTGTGAAGGCGAAACGTTACGGTAGAAAAGATACCTAACCGTTCACATATATTTTAGTTTCCCCTCTGCCTTGGTTGTGTTCGTTAACATCCACATATCCTTCTTTGGAAACATTATTTGTTCCGTTTCATTTGCCTCCTAAATGGTCAGTATTACCTCCCTGGACACCTGGAACCAGGACTCATGTGCGCCTTGTCTAAACTTAATAAATGAAACAAACATTTCCCTTTCCCTAATCTAAGTACAGCTCACAAATATGCTACAATGTAAACACTTTGATATACATCTCCTGCCCTTCCTAAATTCTCCTTGACACAACAACAACAGCAACAACCCCAACCCTCACAATAGCAACAGTAACTTTCACAAAAGGAGGGTAATCCTTGAAATAGCCAAAACGGGAATGGAAACGTCAACAACGGGGTCATCAAAAAGACAACAGAGGGACCATTTGCGGTCATTGATAGACAGGGTACAAAGCCGTTAATAATGGGTGAGAGAGAGAGAGAGAGAGAGAGAGAGAGAGAGAGAGAGAGAGAGAGAGAGAGAGAGAGAGAGAGAGAGAGAGACTAATCACCAAAGTGGCATACTCCTGGTGAAGGAGAGACAAGGAGAGACCATTGATCTCTCCCTATATTTAAGAGACAATCTCAAAGAAGAGCCAGTAAAGCGAAGGAATTTACGGAATATTAATACACAATACCGTGACCGAAACACTTCACCACACAGACCAAAAACACCACTCAGAACAGCAACCTTATGATTCCTTGACGATGGTCCATAAGAACATAAGAAAGAGGAATACTGCAACAGGCCTATTGGTCCACAAATTAAAAGGAAGGACCAGAAGTTTGATGTTTACTAATGGGTAAGTACACATATTCATGAGTCAGAGGGTCGTGGACTACCTGAAAGACAGAAGACAAATAGTAACGAATAAGAAGTGAAAATGGAAGAGAGTAAGGAGTGGGGTACCTCAAGGAGCAGTATTAGCTTCCCTGCTGTTTTAAATGTAAATGACGTATCAGAAAAGATTGAGACTTGTGTGTCTCTGTTTTACTGATGATGTAAAACTAATGAGAAAGATAATAGAGATGAGAAATATCAGCTTCAAGAGGAACTGAACATTCTTCAGATTTACGCAAGAAGTGGCTCTTGGAGTTAAATTCAAATATATTAAAAATTATCTAATTGGTATTTAGGGAAGACCGGACAAAGAGTACACCAGAGAAGGAAGCAAGTTACAAAAAAAATTAGAAAAAGAAGGATCTGGAGTAAATATACCACCGAGCATATCACCAGAATTACACACTAACCGTATAACATCAGCGGCATATGCAAGGCTAGAGAAATACAGAACAGCATTCATGAACCTGAACAAAGAGACCTTCAGAACTTTATACAAGAAATGTGTGAGACTAATTATCAAGTACGCAGCCCTATTAAGGTGCCCACACCTGGTCAAGCAATTGCAGGAATTGGAAAAGTTGCAAAACCTTGCAACTTGTCTAGTCCCAGAACTGAGGGAGAAGTGCACTATGAGAAGTTGAAGGATCTGACCCTGACCTCCTTAACAAAGAGAACTACACGGAACAAGAACATGAATTACTTAGGCAGATATAGATTAAGTGAATCAAGGGGATCAGAGATAAACCAGATAAATCGAAGATAAGGACAAGTTATACCTATGTCAAGAAGTACTTTCTTAGCCTCAGGCTGAGGATGAGGAAGTAGGCACAAAGTCAATACCCAGCTTCAAGACTATGCACGATAAACCTGAAAAAGCCACAGACTAACAGTGACTATTAGCAAATGTAATTCTGAGTGTACACAAGCACATGTGTACTTTCAGTTGCACGAGCAATATGTAATAAACATATGGTGCTCTAAACCCTGCTGGAGTGAGTCTGTAACCAAGTTAACTGATACTCTTACATGTCTTTAAGTGAACCTTATGCCTGTATGCAAATTAGCTCTCACCTATGTACATTGTAATAATGTTGATAGAATTACTGACAATATGTTAGGTTAAAGGACACAAGTACAACTAATGTGGCATTTTATTGTGGCAACGTTTCGCTCCTGGAGAGCGAAACGTTCCCACAATAAAATATTACATTAGTTGCACTTGTGTCCTCTCACCTAACAAAATATGTAAATTAGGGCATATGTAAATTTATGCCTGTATGCAAATAAGGATTCTTCCTGTGTGTATATATAAAACCTGTTACTATATAAATTATCCTTCTATCTTTATCCACACGCACACACACAAGCACCCAGTGTGAGTATATATAAATTAGCCCTATACCTTAATATAAATTAGCATTATGTAAATTCTCTCACCTCTTACATGTTAGTCGATCTTACGACATGACCAGCGAAATCTTAATAACATGATGCCATGAGTTCTAACACCAACCCGTTCTAGCAGTGCTTATGTCTATATGTGAGTGAAACTATATGTGGGTGAAGTATGCCTATATGTGGGTGAAGTATGCCTATATGTGGGTGAAGTATGCCTATATGTGGGTGAAGTATGCCTATATGTGGGTGAAGTGTGCCTATATGTGGGTGAAGTATGCCTATATGTGGGTGAAGTATGCCTATATGTGGGTGAAGTATGCCTATATGTGGGTGAAATATGCCTATATGTGGGTGAAGTATGCCTATATGTGGGTGAAGTATGCCTATATGTGGGTGAAGTATGCCTATATGTGGGTGAAGTATGCCTATATGTGGGTGAAGTATGCCTATATGTGGGTGAAGTATGCCTATATGTGGGTGAAGTATGCCTATATGTGGGTGAAGTATGCCTTTATGTGGGTGAAGTATGCCTATATGTGGGTGAAGTATGCCTGTATGTGGGTGAAATATGCCTATATGTGGGTGAAGTATGCCTATATGTGGGTGAAATATGCCTATATGTGGGTGAAGTATGCCTATATGTGGGTGAAGTATGCCTTTATGTGGATGAAGTATGCCTATATGTGGGTGAAGTATGCCTATATGTGGGTGAAGTATGCCTATATGTGGGTGAAGTATGCCTTTATGTGGGTAAAGTGTGCCTATATGTGGGTGAAGTATGCCTATATGTGGGTGAAGTATGCCTATATGTGGGTGAAGTATGCCTATATGTGGGTGAAGTATGCCTATATGTGGGTGAAGTATGCCTATATGTGAGTGAAGTATGCCTATATGTGGGTGAAGTATGCCTTTATGTGGGTGAAGTATGCCTATATGTGGGTGAAGTATGCCTATATGTGGGTGAATTATGCCTTTATGTGGGTGAAGTATGCCTATATGTGAGTGAAGTATGCCTATATGTGGGTGAAGTATGCCTATATGTGGGTGAATTATGCCTTTATGTGGGTGAAATATGCCTTTATGTGGGTGAAGTATGCCTATATGTGGGTGAAGTATGCCTTTATGTGGGTGAAGTATGCCTATATGTGGGTGAATTATGCCTTTATGTGGGTGAAGTATGCCTTTATGTGGGTGAAATATGCCTTTATGTGGGTGAAGTATGCCTTTATGTGGGTGAAATATGCCTTTATGTGAGTGAAGTATGCCTATATGTGGGTGAATTATGCCTTTATGTGGGTGAAATATGCCTTTATGTGAGTGAAGTATGCCTATATGTGGGTGAAGTATGCCTTTATGTGGGTGAAGTATGCCTATATGTGGGTGAATTATGCCTTTATGTGGGTGAAGTATGCCTTTATGTGGGTGAAATATGCCTTTATGTGAGTGAAGTATGCCTATATGTGGGTGAATTATGCCTTTATGTGGGTGAAGTATGCCTATATGTGGGTGAAGTATGCCTTTATGTGGGTGAAGTATGCCTTTATGTGGGTGAAATATGCCTTTATGTGAGTGAAGTATGCCTATATGTGGGTGAAATATGCCTTTATGTGAGTGAAGTATGCCTATATGTGGGTGAAGTATGCCTTTATGTGGGTGAAGTATGCCTATATGTGGGTGAATTATGCCTTTATGTGGGTGAAATATGCCTTTATGTGAGTGAAGTATGCCTATATGTGAGTGAAGTATGCCTATATGTGGGTGAATTATGCCTTTATGTGGGTGAAATATGCCTTTATGTGAGTGAAGTATGCCTATATGTGGGTGAATTATGCCTTTATGTGGGTGAAATATGCCTTTATGTGGGTGAAGTATGCCTATATGTGGGTGAAGTATGCCTATATGTGGGTGAAGTATGCCTATATGTGGGTGAAGTATGCCTATATGTGGGTGAAGTATGCCTATATGTGGGTGAAGTATGCCAATATGTGGGTGAAGTATGCCTTTATGTGGGTGAAGTATGCCTATATGTGGGTGAAGTATGCCAATATGTGGGTGAAGTATGCCAATATGTGGGTGAAGTATGCCTTTATGTGGGTGAATTATGCCTTTATGTGGGTGAAATATGCCTTTATGTGGGTGAAGTATGCCAATATGTGGGTGAAGTATGCCTATATGTGGGTGAAGTATGCCTATATGTGGGTGAAGTATGCCAATATGTGGGTGAAGTATGCCTTTATGTGGGTGAAGTATGCCTATATGTGGGTGAAGTATGCCAATATGTGGGTGAAGTATGCCTATATGTGGGTGAAGTATGCCTATATGTGGGTGAAGTATGCCTATATGTGGGTGAAGTATGCCTATATGTGGGTGAAGTATGCCTATATGTGGGTGAAGTATGCCTATATGTGGGTGAAGTATGCCTATATGTGGGTGAAGTATGCCTATATGTGGGTGAAGTATGCCTATATGTGGGTGAAGTATGCCTATATGTGGGTGAAGTATGCCTTTATGTGGGTGAAGTATGCCTATATGTGGGTGAAGTATGCCTATATGTGGGTGAAGTATGCCTATATGTGGGTGAAGTATGCCTATATGTGGGTGAAGTATGCCTTTATGTGGGTGAAGTATGCCTATATGTGGGTGAAAACTTACACCTGAGTGCAAGGAATCTCTAAAGTTACACCTGAAAGCGAACTCTTCACCCGTCTAGCTGTATGCAAATGAGCTGGTTGTCTCCGTGTTAATTAAACATCCTGTGTATGTAAACGATGTTTAGCCCTGTGTGCTAATTACTTTCCAACTTTATACCGATAACTTCACGCCTGTGTGTTATTAAACTCTCTCCACGTATGTAAATGTGCGTGTATGACTGTGTCTTAAGTACCTGTGTACTTAATACACGGTGTGTATACCTCGTGTATACACACCGTGAGGTATATATCTCGTTGTATGAGAGGTCGATACTTTTTTGTCAAGGTATTAACAGTATTCTTGAGCGGTGGTGAGCAATTGCAAGCAGCCTTAATGTTACTGTAGTCGACAGACTTCAAACTCAATTAAACAGTCATTTTATAGGTAAATGATGGTATTTGTATCAATTAAGAGGCTGTCTGTATGTCAGCCCTACCCTTGTATGGAAATTAAACTTATACAGATAAAGCTTACACATGTATGTTGCATCTCTCGTATACACGACCGCAAAATACACAAAGGTCTCCTATAAAGCTCCGATAAATAATGTTTGTTTTTTTTTAGTCGATTTGATTGCCAAAGAACATCCAGAATTGAAGAATAGATGGAAAGGCTTTGTATTCTACTCACTTTTCATTTTTGGACAATTTTTTGTCTATCGTATCCCCCCTCCCCCCAGCAAAAACACGCTTTTTTGTAGCCTTAAAAGATAATTTGCTGTAAAGCTTAAGCTTATGTATTAATTAATACATAAGCTTAAGCTTTACAGCAAATTAATTAACCTTCTGACTATATGTAGACTTACCCGGTTCGTGTAGGTAAATTATCTATATTCAGAATCTGCTACCAGCAGATGTCAGCCTGTTACCAGCAGATGTCAGCCTGCTACCAGCAGATGTCAGCCTGCTACCAGCAGATGTCAGCCTGTTACCAGCAGATGTCAGCCTGCTACCAGCAGATGTCAACCTGCTACCAGCAGATGTCAACCTGCTACCAGCATATGTCAACCTGCTATCAGCAGATGTCACCCAGCTACCAGTAGATGTCAGCCTGCTACCAGCAGATGTCAGCCTGCTACCAGCAGATATCAACCTGCTACTAGCAGATATCGACCTCCTACTAGAAGATATTAATCTCCTACTAGCAGATATCAACCTGCTACCAGCAGATGTCAGCCTGCTGCTAGCAAATATCAACCTGCTATCAGCAGATATCACCCTGCTACTGGATCATTACCACTACCAAGTGCCAGATCAACCAGGCTGTGATGGATACGTGGGCCAGCGGGCCGTCAACAGCAACAGATTGGTTGAACGGTCAATCAAGCCTGGCCTCAGGTCGGGCTGCGTGAGTACAAAAGGTCTAGAAACCTGTCACGAGTGAAACGTGTTCGTAACTCGAAACAGCGGGTCGAAACACAGAGGATACTTGTTTTACACGTGGTAGTGTTGCTATATCAGGGGCCACTGTACCTAATAACCATCTTCTCTTGTGTGTGTGTGTGTGTACTCACCTAGTTGAGGTTGCAGGGGTCGAGTCCAAGCTCCTGGCCCCGTCTCTTCACTGGTCGCTACTAGGTCACTCTCCCTGAACTGTTAGCTTTATCATACCTCTGCTTAAAGCTATGTATGGACCCTGCCTCCACTACACCGCTTCCCAAACTATTCCACTTCCTGACTACTCTGTGGCTGAATAAATACTTCCTAACATCCCTGTGATTCATCTGTGTCTTCAACTTCCAACTGTGTTGCTGTGTCCCATCTCTGGAACATCCTGTGTTTGTCCACCTTGTCAATTCCTCTCAGTATTTTGCATGTCGTTATCATGTCCCCCCTATCTCTCCTGTCCTGTGTGCATGTGTGTGTGTGTGTGTGTGTGTGTGTGTGTGTGTGTGTGTGTGTG
>NC_091355.1:5372043-5394543 GCF_038502225.1 Cherax quadricarinatus
GCAGAGGAGAGAGAGAGATTTTGGGAGATGTTAAGTAAATGTATAGGAGCCTTTGAACCAAGTGAGAGAGTAATTGTGGTAGGGGACCTGAATGCTAAAGTAGGAGAAACTTTTAGAGAGGGTGTGGTAGGTAAGTTTGGGGTGCCAGGTGTAAATGATAATGGGAGCCCTTTGATTGAACTTTGTATAGAAAGGGGTTTAGTTATAGGTAATACATATTTTAAGAAAAAGAGGATAAATAAGTATACACGATATGATGTAGGGCGAAATGACAGTAGTTTGTTGGATTATGTATTGGTAGTTAAAAGACTGTTGAGTAGACTTCAGGATGTACATGTTTATAGAGGGGCCACAGATATATCAGATCACTTTCTAGTTGTAGCTACACTGAGAGTAAAAGGTAGATGGGATACAAGGAGAATAGAAGCCTCAGGGAAGAGAGAGGTGAAGGTTTATAAACTAAAAGAGGAGGCAGTTAGGGTAAGATATAAACAGCTATTGGAGGATAGATGGGCTAATGAGAGCATAGGAAATGGGGTCGAAGAGGTATGGGGTAGGTTTAAAAATGTAGTGTTAGAGTGTTCAGCAGAAGTTTGTGGTTACAGGAAAGTGGGTGCAGGAGGGAAGAGGAGCGATTGGTGGAATGATGATGTAAAGAGAGTAGTAAGGGAGAAAAAGTTAGCATATGAGAAGTTTTTACAAAGTAGAAGTGATGCAAGGAGGGAAGAGTATATGGAGAAAAAGAGAGAGGTTAAGAGAGTGGTGAAGCAATGTAAAAAGAGAGCAAATGAGAGAGTGGGTGAGATGTTATCAACAAATTTTGTTGAAAATAAGAAAAAGTTTTGGAGTGAGATTAACAAGTTAAGAAAGCATAGAGAACAAATGGATTTGTCAGTTAAAAATAGGAGAGGAGAGTTATTAAATGGAGTGTTAGAGGTATTGGGAAGATGGAGGGAATATTTTGAGGAATTGTTAAATGTTGATGAAGATAGGGAAGCTGTGATTTCGTGTATAGGGCAAGGAGGAATAACATCTTGTAGGAGTGAGGAAGAGCCAGTTGTGAGTGTGGGGGAAGTTCGTGAGGCAGTAGGTAAAATGAAAGGGGGTAAGGCAGCCGGGATTGATGGGATAAAGATAGAAATGTTAAAAGCAGGTGGGGATATAGTTTTGGAGTGGTTGGTGCAATTATTTAATAAATGTATGGAAGAGGGTATGGTACCTAGTGATTGGCAGAGAGCATGCATAGTTCCTTTGTATAAAGGCAAAGGGGATAAAAGAGAGTGCAAAAATTATAGGGGGATAAGTCTGTTGAGTGTACCTGGTAAAGTGTATGGTAGAGTTATAATTGAAAGAATTAAGAGTAAGACGGAGAATAGGATAGCAGATGAACAAGGAGGCTTTAGGAAAGGTAGGGGGTGTGTGGACCAGGTGTTTACAGTGAAACATATAAGTGAACAGTATTTAGATAAGGCTAAAGAGGTCTTTGTGGCATTTATGGATTTGGAAAAGGCGTATGACAGGGTGGATAGGGGGGCAATGTGGCAGATGTTGCAAGTGTATGGTGTAGGAGGTAGGTTACTGAAAGCAGTGAAGAGTTTTTACGAGGATAGTGAGGCTCAAGTTAGAGTATGTAGGAAAGAGGGAAATTTTTTCCCAGTAAAAGTAGGCCTTAGACAAGGATGTGTGATGTCACCGTGGTTGTTTAATATATTTATAGATGGGGTTGTAAGAAAAGTAAATGCGAGGGTCTTGGCAAGAGGCGTGGAGTTAAAAGATAAAGAATCACACACAAAGTGGGAGTTGTCACAGCTGCTCTTTGCTGATGACACTGTGCTTTTGGGAGATTCTGAAGAGAAGCTGCAGAGATTGGTGGATGAATTTGGTAGGGTGTGCAAAAGAAGAAAATTAAAGGTGAATACAGGAAAGAGTAAGGTTATGAGGATAACAAAAAGATTAGGTGATGAAAGATTGAATATCAGATTGGAGGGAGAGAGTATGGAGGAGGTGAACGTATTCAGATATTTGGGAGTGGACGTGTCAGCGGATGGGTCTATGAAAGATGAGGTGAATCATAGAATTGATGAGGGAAAAAGAGTGAGTGGTGCACTTAGGAGTCTGTGGAGACAAAGAACTTTGTCCTTAGAGGCAAAGAGGGGAATGTATGAGAGTATAGTTTTACCAACGCTCTTATATGGGTGTGAAGCGTGGGTGATGAATGTTGCAGCGAGGAGAAGGCTGGAGGCAGTGGAGATGTCATGTCTGAGGGCAATGTTTGGTGTGAATATAATGCAGAGAATTCGTAGTTTGGAAGTTAGGAGGATGTGCGGGATTACCAAAACTGTTATCCAGAGGGCTGAGGAAGGGTTGTTGAGGTGGTTCGGACATGTAGAGAGAATGGAGCGAAACAGAATGACTTCAAGAGTGTATCAGTCTGTAGTGGAAGGAAGGCGGGGTAGGGGTCGGCCTAGGAAGGGTTGGAGGGAGGGGGTAAAGGAGGTTTTGTGTGCGAGGGGCTTGGACTTCCAGCAGGCATGCGTGAGCGTGTTTGATAGGAGTGAATGGAGACAAATGGTTTTTAATACTTAACGTGCTGTTGGAGTGTGAGCAAAGTAACATTTATGAAGGGATTCAGAGAAACCGCCAGGCCGGACTTGAGTCCTGGAGATGGGAAGTACAGTGCCTGCACTCTGAAGGAGGGGTGTTAATGTTGCAGTTTAAAAACTGTAGTGTAAAGCACCCTTCTGGCAAGACAGTGATGGAGTGAATGATGGTGAAAGTTTTTCTTTTTCGGGCCACCCTGCCTTGGTGGGAATCGGCCAGTGTGATAATAAAAAAAATAATAATAATAAAAATAATATATATATATATTTCAACAAGTCGGCCGTCTCCCACCGAGGCAGGGTGACCCAAAAAGAAAATCCCCATCATTCAACACTTTCACCTCACTCACACATTATCACTGTTTTTGCAGAGATGCTCAGAATACAACAGTTTAGAAGCATATATGTATAAAGATACACAACATATCCCTCCAAACTGCCAATATCCCAAACCCCTCCTTTAAAGTGCAGGCATTGTACTTCCCATTTCCAGGTCTCAAGTCCGGCTATATAAAAATAACCGGTTTCCCTGAATCCCTTCACTAAATATTACCCTGCTCACACTCCAACAGATCGTCAGGTCGCAAATACCATTCGTCTCCATTCACTCCTATCGAACACGCTCATGCACGCCTGCTGGAAGTCCATGCCCCTCGCCCACAAAACCTCCCTTACCCCTTCCTTCCAACCTTTTCGAGGACGACCCCTACCCCGCCTTCCTTCCCCTACAGATTTATAAGCTCTCCATGTCATTCTACTTTGATCCATTCTCTCTAAATGACCAAACCACCTCAACAACCCCTCTTCAGCCTTCTGACTAATACTTTTATTAACTCCACACCTTCTCCTAATTTCCACACTCCGAATTTTCTGCATAATATTTACACCACACATTGCCCTTAAACAGGACATCTCCACTGCCTCCAACCGTCTCCTCGCTGCTGTATTTACCACCCAAGCTTCACACCCATATAAGAGTGTTGGTACTACTATACTTTCATACATTCCCTTCTTTGCCTCCATAGATAACGTTTTTTGACTCCACAGATAACTCAACGCACCACTCACCTTTTTTCCTTCATCAATTCTATGATTAACCTCAACTCCCAAGTATCTGAAAACATTCCCTTCTTCCATACTCCTCCCCAATTAGATATCTAATTTTTCTTTATCTATCTATCTATATATATATATATTAATAAGAATAATGAACAATTGTTAATAAGAGTGCCAGTCAAATAGACTTCAATGCCATTATCACCTCTTCAGGCCTTTTCCATTTGCAGGAAAAATATCTTTAAACTCAGGTAAAACCAGACGAGCCACCACTCGCGCCTTTCCCACAGGGAGGAAATTTAATGACGGAAAACCTTACTTTGTGTGCGAGAGGTAGAATGTTAATAGAAAAGTTAAAGAGGCGTAAAAGTGTTGGCGTTAGCAGCACATGTGTGTAATATGTATGTATATTTATATATATATATATATTTATATATATATAGATATATATATATATATATATATATATATATATATAGAGAGAGAGAGAGAGAGAGAGAGAGAGAGAGAGAGAGAGAGAGAGAGAGAGAGAGAGAGAGAGAGAGAGAGAGAGAGAGAGAGAGAGAGAGAGAGAGAGAGAGAGAGAGAGAGAGAGAGAGAGAGAGAGAGAGGTAGACAGACAGACAGACAGACAGACAGATATAAATATAGTGTGTGTGTGTGTGTGTGTGTGTGTGTGTGTGTGTGTGTGTGTGTGTGTGCGTGTGTGTGTGTGTGTGTGTGTGTATGTGTGTGTGTGGGAATGGTGGAGTGTTGTTACTCTGGAAATCAATAGGTGTGGAAGAGTGCGTGGGTGGGTAGTGTTAACTATAAAATCAATGTTTTTTGGGGGGGAGAGAGAGAGAGAGTTCGTGGAAAGAGTTGGTGGGTGTGTGGGAAGGTCGGTGAAAGTTCAGGGGAAAGTATAGGAAGAAGAGAGTCTTGGTGAGTGTTGTTGGAGGGATGATGATGGTGGAGGGTGTCAAGACACAGTGTGAAGAAGTAACAACAGCGAAAAATGGCATGAGAAGGGCTCTTGATGCTCATAGTGGAGCACTGATCTTGATGCTGGTAGTGAAGCACTCCTTGATCTAATTCTCTGCTATTTAGATTCACATTATTGTTGTATTAAGGGCCGAATATGTCCCAAGGAGTCTGCTAGGCTGAAGGTACTCTGGTTCTGTTCTATAGTGTCTCTCGTGCCAGTGCTCGCTCACTCCAGGCATCGTTATAACGATCTCTCCCCACCTTTAATAATAAGCTTTGACATATATTCCACGCCATATAGTGTGTATATTTCTTCTAGTGTTGTGTTTGTTTTCCAGTGCTTCCGAATTCTGGCACCTAGACCCCGTGACGTTTCTTTTGCGTATTATCACAATACTGATGCTACTACACAAACAACCTGTACATACTAGAGAAGAGAGCTTACGACAACGTTTCGGTCCGACTATGACCATTTACAGTCACAGTAACAGAAAATAGTGAGGGAGCACATGTGGATGTGTCTGGAATTGTCACAAATGGTTCTCTGACGTGATCACTGCCACTGTATTGACGCTTGTGTTCAGATCTTGTTGAGTGAATCCTAGAAGACTGTAGAGAATTTTAAGTAGAATTGATGTGCTAAAAGAAAACAGAAAAAATTAATACGACTCATATACTAATGGTATTTTACTAAGTTACTAATCACTAGAATAATACACGACTGATCTGCTAAAACAAAAATGACACATTACACTAAGCCTGGTCACAGACCGGGCGTTGATTCCCGAAATCCTATCCAGGTATGCTCCAGGTATACTCCAGGTATACTCCAGGTATTCTCCAGGTATACACCGGGTATGTCCTTTTACCGAACATTTGTAGGTTTAAACACGTCCAGCGGACTAAATAAACTACCTGGTTGAGTTCTGAAGGAATGTACATACAAAATACCTCAGCCAGTAAGTAAGTAAGTAAGTAAGTAAGTAAGTAAGTAAGTAAGTAAGTAAGTAGTGGTAATATTGAACATATCACTACAAGGCGTCATTTGCATGGAAACTTTAAGAGAATTTAAAAGGAAAGCAATCAAGGAGTTCGTTTTTTTTTCCCCCGATGGGAGAAGTGTATATAAGATTGTGTGTTTTATTTGTGTGTTTATGGAAAGCCAGAAATTTTTGCTGTTTGTTTGGTGCTCGAGAATTAAGTCGTTGAGAAAGGGTAGTTTCCTGGGTCCTTGCTTGGATAGTGTTGTGTTCTTGTTTGGATAGTGTTGTGTTCTCGTTTGGATAGTGTTGTGTTCTTGTTTGGATAGTGTTGTGTTCTTGTTTGGATAGTGTTGTGTTCTTGCTTGGATAGTGTTGTGTTCTTGTTTGGATAGTGTTGTGTTCTTGTTTGGATAGTGTTGTGTTCTTGCTTGGATAGTGTTGTGTTCTTGTTTGGATAGTGTTGTGTTCTTGCTTGGATAGTGTTGTGTCCTTGTTTGGATAGTGTTGTGTTCTTGCTTGGATAGTGTTGTGTCCTTGTTTGGATAGTGTTGAGTTCTTGTTTGGATAGTGTTGTGTTCTTGCTTGGATAGTGTTGTGTCCTTGTTTGGATAGTGTTGTGTTCTTGCTTGGATAGTGTTGTTTTCTTGCTTGGATAGTGTTGTGTCCTTGCTTGAATAGTGTTGTATCCTTGTTTGGATAGTGTTGTGTCCTTGTTTGGATAGTGTTGTGTTCTTGCTTGGATAGTGTTGTGTTCTTATTTGGATAGTGTTGTGTTCTTGTTTGGATAGTGTTGTGTTCTTGCTTGGATAGTGTTGTGTTCTTGTTTGGATAGTGTTGTGTTCTTGCTTGGATAGTGTTGTGTCCTTGTTTGGATAGTGTTGTGTTCTTGCTTGGATAGTGTTGTGTCCTTGTTTGGATAGTGTTGTGTTCTTGTTTGGATAGTGTTGTGTTCTTGCTTGGATAGTGTTGTGTCCTTGTTTGGATAGTGTTGTGTTCTTGCTTGGATAGTGTTGTTTTCTTGCTTGGATAGTGTTGTGTCCTTGCTTGAATAGTGTTGTATCCTTGTTTGGATAGTGTTGTGTCCTTGCTTGGATAGTGTTGTGTTCTTGCTTGGATAGTGTTGTGTTCTTGCTTGGATAGTGTTGTGTCCTTGCTTGGATAGTGTTGTCCTTGCTTGGATAGTGTTGTCCTTGCTTGGATAGTGTTGTCCTTGCTTGGATAGTGTTGTCCTTGCTTGGATAGTGTTTTCCTTGCTTGGATAGTGTTGTGTCCTTGCTTGGATAGTGTTGTCCTTGCTTGGATAGTGCTGTCCTTGCTTTGATAGTGTTGTGTTCTTGCTTGGATAGTGTTGTGTCCTTGCTTGGTTAGTGTTGTCCTTGCTTGGATAGTATTGTGTCTGTGTTTGGACAGTGTTGTGTCTGTGCTTGGACAGTGTTGTGTCTGTGCTTGGACAGTGTTGTGTCTGTGCTTGGATAATGTTGTGTCTGTGCTTGGATAGTGTTGTGTCTGTGCTTGGACAGTGTTGTGTCTGTGCTTGGATAATGTTGTGTCTGTGCTTGGATAGTGTTGTGTCTGTACTTGGACAGTGTTGTGTCTGTGCTTGGATAATGTTGTGTCTGTGCTTGGATAGTGTTGTGCCTGTGCTTAAACAGTGCTGTGTCTGTGTTTGGATAATGTTGTGTCTGTACTTGGATAGTGTTGAGTCTGTGCTTGGATAATGTTGTGTCTGTGCTTGGACAGTGTTGTGTCTGTGCCTAAACAGTGTTGTGTCTGTGCTTGGGAAGTGCTGTGTCTGTGCTTAAACAGTGCTGTGTCTGTGTTTGGATAAAGTTGTGTCTGTGCTTGGACAGTGTTGTGTCTGTGCCTAAACAGTGTTGTGTCTGTGCTTGGATAGTGTTGTGTCTGTGTTTGGATAATGTTGTGTCTGTGCTTGGACAGTGTTGTGTCTGTGCCTAAACAGTGTTGTGTCTGTGCTTGGGCAGTGCTGTGTCTGTGCTTAAACAGTGCTGTGTCTGTGTTTGGATAATGTTGTGTCTGTGCTTGGACAGTGTTGTGTCTGTGCTTGGACAGTGTCGTGTCTGTGTTTGGATAATGTTGTGTCTGTGCTTGGACAGTGTTGTGTCTGTGCTTGGATAATGTTGTGTCTGTGCTTGGATAGTGTTGTGTCTGTGCTTGGACAGTGTTGTGTCTGTGCTTGGCTAATGTTGTGTCTGTGCTTGGATAGTGTTGTGTCTGTGCCTGGACAGTGTTGTGTCTGTGCTTGGATAATGTTTTGTCTGTGCTTGGATAATGTTGTGTCTGCGCTTGGATAATGTTGTGTCTGTGCTTGGACAGTGTTGTGTCTGTGCTTGGATAATGTTGTATCTGTGCTTGGACAGTGTTGTGTCTGTGCCTAAACAGTGTTGTGTCTGTGCTTGGACAGTGTTGTGTCTGTGCTTGGACAGTGTCGTGTCTGTGCTTGGATAGTGTTGTGTCTGTGCTTGGATAATGTTGTGTCTGTGCTTGGACAGTGTTGTGTCTGTGCTTGGATAATGTTGTGTTTGTGCTTGGACAGTGTTGTGTCTGTGCTTGGACAGTGTTGTGTCTGTACTTGGACAGTGTTGTGTCTGTGCTTGGACAGTGTTGTGTCTGTACTTGGATAATGTTGTGTCTGTGCTTGGACAGTGTTGTGTCTGTGCTTAAACAGTGTTGTGTCTGTGCTTGGACAGTGTTGTGTCTGTGCTTGGGCAGTGTTGTGTCTGTCCTTAAACAGTGTTGTGTCTGTGCTTAAACAGTGTTGTGTCTGTGCTTGGGCAGTGTTGTGTCTGTCCTTAAACAGTGTTGTGTCTGTGCTTGGACAGTGTTGTGTCTGTGTTTGGATAATGTTGCGTCTGTGCTTGGATAGTGTTGTGTCTGTGCTTGGATAATGTTGTGTCTGTGCTTAAACATTGTTGTGTCTGTGCTTGGATAGTGTTGTGTCTGTGCTTGGATAGTGTTGTGACTGTGCTTGGACAGTATTGTGACTGTGCTTGGACAGTGTTGTGTCTGTGCATGGATAGTGTTGTGACTGTGCTTGGACAGTGTTGTGTCTGTGCTTAAACATTGTTGTGTCTGTGCTTGGGCAGTGTTGTGACTGTGCTTGGAAAGTGTTGTGTCTGTGCTTGGACAGTGTTGTGTCTGTGCCTAAACAGTGTTGTGTCTGTGCTTGGATAGTGTTGTGTCTGTGCTTGGACAGTGTTGTGTCTGTGCATGGATAGTGTTGTGTCTGTGCTTGGAGAGTGTTGTGTCTGTGCTTGGACAGTGTTGTGTCTGTGCTTGGACAGTGTTATGTCTGTGCATGGATAGCGTTGTGTCTGTGCTTGGACAGTGTTGTGTCTGTGCTTGGACAGTGTTGTGTCTGTGCATGGACAGTGTTGTGTCTGTGCTTGGGCAGTGTTGTGTCTGTGCTTGTATAGTGTTGTGTCTGTGCTTGGACAGTGTTGTGTCTGTGCTTGGATAGTGTTGTGTCTGTGCTTGGACAGTGTTGTGACTGTGCTTGGACAGTGTTGTGTCTGTGCATGGATAGTGTTGTGTCTGTGTATGGATAGTGTTGTGACTGGACAGTGTTGTGACTGTGCTTGGACAATGTTGTGTCTGTGCTTGGACAGTGTTGTGTCTGTGCTTGGATAGTGTTGTGTCTGTGCTTGGACAATGTTGTGTCTGTGATTGGACAGTGTTGTGTCTGTGTATGGATAGTGTTGTGACTGGACAGTGTTGTGACTGTGCTTGGACAGTGTTGTGTCTGTACTTGGACAGTGTTGTGTCTGTGCTTGGACAGTGTTGTGTCTGTGTATGGATAGTGTTGTGACTGGACAGTGTTGTGACTGTGCTTGGACAGTGTTGTGTCTCTGTTTGAACAGTGTTGTGACTGTGCTTGGACAGTGTTGTGACTGTGTTTGGACAGTGTTGTAGCTGTGCTTGGACAGTGTTGTAGCTGTGCTTGGACAGTGTTGTAGCTGTGCTTGGACAGTATTGTGTCTGTGCTTGGACAGTGTTGTAGCTGTTTGGACAGTGTTGTTCTCTGTTTGAACAGTGTTGTGTCTCTGTTTGGGCAGTGTTGTAACTGCGCTTGGACAGTGTTGTGACTCTGCTTGGACAGTGTTGTGACTGTGCTTGGACAGTATTGTGACTCTGCTTGGACAGTGTTGTGACTGTGCTTGGGCAGTGTTGTGACTCTGTTTGGACAGTGTTGTGACTGTGCTTGGACAGTGTTGTGACTGCGCTTGGACAATGTTGTGACTGTGCTTGGACAGTGTTGTGACTGTGTTTGAACAGTGTTGTGTCTCTGTTTGGACAGTGTTGTGGCTGTGCTTGGACTACAGCCTGTATCTCACTCCTGTTGTATTCTGCATGAATATCGTATTGTATTCATGTTCCTTTTGTGTATTATACAAGGGTGTATGGACGTAGCAAATACACAACTGAAAGAGCCGGGTTCGATCCCTGGGTAAGGTAAGACTCTACTGCTGCTGCTACTGCTACTACTACTACTGCTACTACTACTACTATTACTACCACTACTGCTGCTGTTACTACTACTGCTGTAGTGGCAACCCCCGCCCCCTACACACTGGATATTCCAGAGATGGTACACAGCAACAAGGTGTCACAACTGGAAGTTGAAGACTCAGATGAGTTACAGGGATGTTAGGAAGTATTTCTTCAGTCATAGAGTTGTCAGGAAGTGGAATAGTCTGGAGAGTGATGTAGTGGAGGCAGGATCCATACATAGCTTTAAGAAGAGGTATGATGAAGCTCATTTAACAAAGAGAGAGTGGATCTAGTGGTGATCAGTGAAGAGTCGGGGCTAGGAGCTATGAATCGACCCCTACAACCACAAATAGGTGAGTACAATTAGGTGAATACACACACACACACACACACACACACACACACACACACACACACACACAGACACACACACACACACACACACACTCACATACATAAACACACACACACACACACTCCACAAAAAAAATTAAAACCACGCACATTTTGTCCCATCAAATCCACTTCCTCGCAATAAAAGTACCCATACGATAAAATCTTTTTATAGAGAAGTGGATGGAGAGTTTGGGAGCTGCCCCGATTTTTTCCCCGATTTATACGTCTATAAAACAAGAGACTGGGGACAAGCGTACGACACACGAGGAAATAAAGAGGGGATTTTTGTTTCTCAGAAGTGGAAGGGTAGAAGATAAGAAAGAGAGAGAGAGAGAGAGAGAGAGAGAGAGAGAGAGAGAGAGAGAGAGAGAGAGAGAGAGAGAGAGAGAGAGAGAGGACAGAGACAGACAGACAGAGAAGCGAAGTCTTCTCTCCCTCCCAAATTCGGACTGTGCAAGACGAACACTGGATATGTTTTATTTACACGCTGGCAACCCTCCAAGATCCAGCTCTGGGCTCACCAAAACTCTCGGACATTTCTTCTAAGTTTAAATACTTTGCGCCGCCATTCATGACTGGAACACCAGGATTACCGTCATACGCTCCACTGTTCTTTCATGGCATATGTATATTTTGGTGGTATATAAATAAAAAGTAATTATATATATATATATATATATATATATATATATATATATATGTATGTGAGTGGTGCACTTAGGAGTCTGTGGAGACAAAGAACTTTGTCCTTGGAGGCAAAGAGGGGAATGTATGAGAGTATAGTTTTACCAACGCTCTTATATGGGTGTGAAGCGTGGGTGATGAATGTTGCAGCGAGGAGAAGGCTGGAGGCAGTGGAGATGTCGTGTCTGAGGGCAATGTGTGGTGTGAATATAATGCAGAGAATTCGTAGTTTGGAAGTTAGGAGGAGGTGCGGGATTACCAAAACTGTTGTCCAGAGGGCGGAGGAAGGGTTGTTGAGGTGGTTCGGGCATGTAGAGAGAATGGAGCGATACAGAATGACTTCAAGAGTGTATCAGTCTGTAGTGGAAGGAAGGCGGGGTAGGGGTCGGCCTAGGAAGGGTTGGAGGGAGGGGGTAAAGGAGGTTTTGTGTGCGAGGGGCTTGGACTTCCAGCAGGCATGCGTGAGCGTGTTTGATAGGAGTGAATGGAGACAAATGGTTTTTAATACTTGACGTGCTGTTGGAGTGTGAGCAAAGTAACATTTATGAAGGGATTCAGGGAAACCGGCAGGCCGGACTTGAGTCCTGGAGATGGGAAGTACAGTGCCTGCACTCTGAAGGAGGGGTGTTAATGTTGCAGTTTAAAAACTGTAGTGTAAAGCACCCTTCTGGCAAGACAGTGATGGAGTGAATGATGGTGAAAGTTTTTCTTTTTCGGGCCACCCTGCCTTGGTGGGAATCGGCCAGTGTGATAATAAAAAAAAATAAAATATATATATATATATATATATATATATATATATATATATATATATATATATATTATATATATAAGGTAATAGTGAAGTGAATTTAAGGCGTGTGCGAGGCGTCTGTGATTTATTGACAAACTTGGTGGATTTTAATGAGGTTTTTGATGATATCTTGGAGTATGTCCGCCGTGACGCGGGTGTGTACGATGTGTTATGTGAGAGTGAGGGAGAGTGAGGGAGAGTGAGGGAGAGGAAGTGAATGTGTGTATGAGTTAGCAAGTATCTGAGATTCTCTCTCTCTCTCTCTCTCTCTCTGTCTCTCTCACTCTCTCACTCACAGTGTCTGTTGGTCTCAGTAACAGGCTGCTGAAGCCTGAGCTTGCTACCATCTGCAGCTCATAAGACTGCCATCCCCACGAGCCCCTTTGAGGCGGGGTAGATGGCAGACCAGAGGCCTAGCTTCTCCCTACGAGCCCCGTGAGGGCGGGGAATGTGGCTAGGCCTGGGGACACTTGGTCCCAAAGATGAGGAGGTACTTGTACCTCCTCCCATGGGAGACTTAAGTCTCGAGACACTCCCCAGATAGGGAGCCAAGGCCGGGTCACCACTACTTGGAAAAGACCCGGGCCGGGAGAATACCGGCGAATAAAAAAAAAAAAAAAAACAGGCTGCTCTTCACACGACCATACGACACGTCCTACTGTGTCTTGCTGGTAAAAGAACCAAGTTGTTGCCACCACAATGTGAAGTGTTGCAGTTTCACAACCTTCCTTCACATGCAAATGTGACCTCCTGTTTTGCTGGTAGATTTTTTTTTCCTTTCTTTTTACCTGAATATTCATATTGCGATTTTTTCTTCTGTAAATGGTTTATATTAAATGTGTGAAGAGTGGGTGGTGTGTGTGTGTGTGTGTGTGTGTGTGTGTGTGTGTGTGTGTGTGTGTGTGTGTGTGTGTGTGTGTGTGTGTGTGTGTGTTTGTGTGTGTGTATATGTGTGTGTGTGTGTGTGTGTGTGTGTGTGTGTGTGTGTGTGTGTGTGTGTGTGTATGTGTGTGTGTGTGTGTGTGTGTGTGTGTGTATGTGTGTGTGTGTGTGTGTGTGTGTGTGTGTGTGTGTGTGTGTGTGTGTGTGTGTGTGAACACACCTATTAGAGGTAGCGGGGTTTGTGTGTGTGTATGTGTGTGTGTGTGTGTGTTTGTGCGTGTGTGTACTCACCTAATTCACCTAATTGTGGTTGCAGGGGTCGAGACTCAGCTCCTGGCCCCGCCTCTTCACTGATCGCTACTGGGTCCTCTCTCTCTCTGCTTCCTGAGTTTTGTCATACCTCTTCTTAAAACTATGTATGGTTCCTGCCTCCACTACTTCACTTGCTTCCTGACAACTCTATGACTGAAGAAATACTTCCTAACGTCCCTGTGACTCGTCTGAGTCTTCAGCTTCCAGTTGTGACCCCTTGTCCCTGTGTCCCCTCTCTGGAACATCCTATCTCTGTCCACCTTGTCTATTCCCCGCAGTATCTTGTATGTCGTTATCATGTCTCCTCTGACCCTTCTGACCTCCAGTGTCGTCAGTCCGATCTCCCTCAACCTTTCCTCGTACGACATTCCCCTGAGCTCTGGGACTAGCCTTGTTGCAAACCTTTGTACTTTCTCTAACTTCTTGACGTGCTTGACCAGGTGTGGGTTCCAGACTGGTGCTGTATACTCCAGTATGGGCCTAACATACACAGTGTACAGTGTCTTGAACGATTCCTTATTAAGGTATCGGAACGCTATTCTCAGGTTTGCCAGGCGCCCGTATGCTGCAGCAGTTATTTGGTTGATGTGTGCCTCCGGTGATGTGCTCGGTGTTATGGTCACCCCAAGGTCTTTCTCCCTGAGTGAGGTCTGTAGTCTTTGTCCACCTAGCCTATACTCTGTCTGCGGTCTTCTTTGCCCCTCCCCAATCTTCATGACTTTGCATTTGGCTGGATTGAATTCGAGAAGCCAGTTACTGGACCACATGTCCAGCCTGTCCAGGTCTCTTTGCAGTCCTGCCTCATCCTCATCCGATTTAATTCTTCTCATCAACTTCACATCATCTGCGAATAGGGACACTTCAGAGTCTATTCCTTCCATCATGTCGTTCACATATATCAAAAATAGCACTGGGCCTAGAACTGACCCCTGTGGGACCCCGCTCGTCACAGGCGCCCACTGTGATACCTCTTCACGTACCATGACTCGTTGCTGCCTCCCTGTCAGGTATTCCCTGATCCATTGCAGTGCCCTCCCTGTTACATGCGCCTGATCCTCCAGCTTCTGCACTAATCTCATGTGGGGAACTGTGTCAAAGGCCTTCCTGCAGTCTAGGAAAACGCAATCTACCCACCCCTCTCTCTCGTATTTATACTTCTGTTACCTTGTCATAAAACTCCAGGAGATTTGTGATACAAGATTTGCCTTCCATGAACCCATGCTGGTTTTCATTTATAATCTTGTTCCTTTCCAGGTGTTCGACCACTCTCCTCCTGATAATCTTCTCCATGACTTTGCATACAATACATGTCAGAGACACAGGTCTGTAGTTTAGTGCCTCGTTTCTGTTTCCTTTCATAAATATGGGGACTACATTTGCTGTCTTCCATTTCTCAGGTAGTTGCCCAGTTTCAAGGGATGTGTTGAAGATTGTGGTTAGAGGCACGCACAGCATCCCTGCTCCTTCTCTAAGGACCCATGGGGAGATGTTGTCCGGTCCCATCGTCTTTGAGGTGTCAAGGTCACTTAAGAGCTTCTTCACCTCCTCCTCAGCTGTTCGTATGTCATCCAACACTTGTTGGTATATTCCCTCTTGATGTGTGTGTATGTGTGTGTGTGTGTGTGTGTGTGTGTGTGTGTGTGTGTGTGTGTGTGTGTACTCACCTAGTTGTACTCACCTAGTTGAGGTTGCGGGGGTCGAGTCCGAGCTCCTGGCCCCGCCTCTTCACTGATCGCTACTAGGTCACTCTCCCTGAGCCGTGAGCTTTATCATACCTCTGCTTAAAGCTATGTATGGATCCTGCCTCCACTACATCGCTTCCCAAACTATTCCACTTACTGACTACTCTGTGGCTGAAGAAATACTTCCTAACATCCCTGTGATTCATCTGTGTCTTCAGCTTCCAACTGTGTCCCCTTGTTACTGTGTCCAATCTCTGGAACATCCTGTCTTTGTCCACCTTGTCAATTCCTCTCAGTATTTTGTATGTCGTTATCATGTCCCCCCTATCTCTCCTGTCCTCCAGTGTCGTCAGGTTGATTTCCCTTAACCTCTCCTCGTAGGACATACCTCTTAGCTCTGGGACTAGTCTTGTTGCAAACCTTTGCACTTTCTCTAGTTTCTTCACGTGCTTGGCTAGGTGTGGGTTCCAAACTGGTGCCGCATACTCCAATATGGGCCTAACATACACGGTGTACAGGGTCCTGAATGTGTGTGTGTGTGTGTTTGTGTGTATGTGTGTGTGTGTGTGTGTGTGTGTGTGTGTGTGTGTGTGTGTGTGTGTATGTGTCTGTGTGTGTGTGTATGTGTGTGTGTGTGTGTGTGTGTGTGTATGTGTGTGTGTGTGTGTGTGTGTATGTGTGTATGTGCGTGTGTTTTGACATCAGATTCATATTGAGTATCGAGGCGTGTGTTATTTAAAGAATTAGAACGAGCCAATAGGTTATCCCCAGCATGCGGAGCTACCACGAGCCAAGCAGTGAGTTTGACATACTTTCCAGTCACACCTCATGAAAAATAGACACGTGCAACATCTGGGTATCTTTATTGTAGACGTTTCGCCATCCAGTGGCTTTATCTTGGGTATAACATCTACACAACCTTCTTCACGGCTACTACTAATACTAACCCATACCTTGGGTAGGACCTACTTCCACTGGGGTATCCCGTCTACCAGTGACCATGCCCTCGTCTGCCACCCGTCCCTTTCCACCTGACGCCAGTATATAAGCGCCAGCCTTCTTGCCTGTGCTCCAGAATCTTCACGACTACGGTGCTCTTCACACCAACTCCAAGGCTGAGGGACTGATTACCTCATCTTCTGTATATAGTTCTTCTGTCTTCCATTCATGTCCTTGAATTTGTACTGACTTATGGATGGATATGATTACTGTATCTTCAGTGTATAACGTTGCTGATAATTAAGGAACATGTGCCTTACCTGGGTATCTTTATTCTTTAGTCAAATACAGAGGCATCTGATGTAGTAGTGGAATAAAGACGTCTTCAGTCAATAAGTCTAAGGTTGATGGACTAATTACATCACCTTCATTTCACTACTACACCTGCTGCCTCTATATTTGACTAAAGAAACCTACTGCGTAGGTGAAACATTTCATCAATAAAGATACCCAACCGTTGCACATGTGTCTTAATCATCAACTTGTCGTATTTTATACCATTTTCAACACAGTGTTGCTGTCATCTATGTTTTCACTCAACTTGCAACATCCTCAAGATTTGCAACTTGCAATCATAGTCTTCCTCTATTGATTTTCTACTTTTCTCCTCTTCTGCTTCTAGTCCCTCTCTCCTAACCCTTATCTGTTCCTTCCTTACGTATTTCCTTCCTCGTTATCCCCCTCTCTCTCTCTGGCTCCCATTCCTTTCCATTATCCTCCTTCCTTCCCTCTTTATCCACCTTCCACTCCCATTATGTTCTCATCAAAGCTTATGCCTTAGGTAGCAATAAAAATAGGTTGGACACATATTTATCTTACTGGATTTGGGTTAGAGAAGGACTTGCCTAGTATGGGCCAGTAGACCTGCTGCAGTGCTCCTTCTTACATTTTAATTTTATCAATATCGCCTTTGTTTCTGACTACAATAACCTAACTTGTCCCACTGGACCGGTCCACACTACATGGAGCCTCATTAGACGGCATACAAGTGCCCAAAATACCCTATATATCACTGGAATTTTTTTTCACATATTCGTTCAAGTTACCCCTGAAAACGAATTGAAAGTCAGCTAATAAATGACCCTTTTAGATTTTTGAGTCGAGGGTCATCAGTGGTGGTGGTATTGACAGAGTGGAATTTGGCAGCAAAAAA
Organism: Cherax quadricarinatus; assembly: GCF_038502225.1. NCBI lineage: Eukaryota > Metazoa > Arthropoda > Malacostraca > Decapoda > Parastacidae > Cherax > Cherax quadricarinatus. The sequence goes on from NC_091355.1 coordinate 5,389,059, forward strand.
AAGTCATCAGTAATAAAGGAAAGCGAAGTAAATACTAAATAAAAATTGAATGAACGGTAACACGGGGAAATAAAATAGTGTGTGATGCGTAGCCGTCAGTGAGAATGGGAGTGAAAATGGGAGTGAGTGGGAAGTGAGAATGGGCTTGAAAATGGGGGTGGGAATGGGTGGATGAATGAACGTAATAACAAAAATAGGAAATGGAATATAAGATAAATGGTTGTAGAAATTAATAACTAGAAGAAATTAAAGAAAAATGGTAACATGAACGAGAATTGGAAATAAGAATGGGAGAGTGAATGGACATAACAATGAAAATGGGAAATGCAAATGAGAACATAAGATAAATGGTAGTAGAAATGAATAAACGGAAATAATGTAAAAAAATGGGAATACGAACGTAAGTGAGAATGGGAGAATGAAAGGACCTAAGAATGATAATGAGAACAAGAATGAGAAAATAAGATAAATGGCAGTGAAAACAACCAGAGAGAGAAAAACTGAGAATAATAAATATACAAATGAGGACGAGAGAGAACAGACATAACAAAGAGAGAAAGGAAACAGTAAAACGAATAACAGTAGGAATGAAAGACATTGGTAAATAAAGATGGGAATAGGAATGAAACCCATAAAGTGAGAATTGGAATAATAAAGAAAATAGACAGATAAACAGTAGAGGAAATGAGAAACGGGGAATAAAATGGGAAATAAACCGCTGCTTACTGAGAAACAGTAATAAAGTCGTTGATATATAGTAACAAAGTCGCCTCAGTAAATCCTATATGTGGCTCAGGGGGATTTAAATCTTAAAAGGGATTTAAATTGACTAACTTACAAAAGCAGATAAATGAAAATAGATAAACAGAAGCTGTTGGCTGTTGTCAGAGCAACGGTGAGATGTGTCTGTTGTCAGAGCAGCGGTGAGATGTGTCTGTTGTTAGAGCAACGGTGAGGTGTGTCTGTTGTCAGAGGTGAGGTGTGTCTGTTGTCAGAGCAGCGGTGAGGTTTGTCTGTTATCAGAGCAACGGTGAGGTGTGTCTGTTGTAAGAGTAACGGTGAGATGTGTCTGTTGTCAGAGCAGCGGTGAGGTTTGTCTATTGTCAGAGTAACGGTGAGATGTATCTGTTGTCAGAGCAGCGGTGAGATGTGTCTGTTGTCAGAGCAGCGGTGAGATGTGTCTGTTGTCAGAGCAGCGGTGAGATGTGTCTGTTGTCAGAGCAACGGTGAGGTGTGTCTGTTGTCAGAGCAGCGGTGAGGTTTGTCTGTTGTCAGAGCAACGGTGAGGTGTGTCTGTTGTCAGAGCAACGGTGAGGTGTGTCTGTTGTCAGAGCAGCGGTGAGGTTTGTCTGTTGTCAGAGCAACGGTGAGGTGTGTCTGTTGTAAGAGTAACGGTGAGATGTGTCTGTTGCCAGAGCAGCGGTGAGGTTTGTCTGTTGTCAAAGCAACGGTGAGATATGTCTGTTGTCAGAGCAACGGTGAGGTTTGTCTGTTGTCAGAGCAACGGTAAGATGTATGGCTGTTGTCTCTCTTGACTGTTGTCAGATCAACGGTGAGATGTGTCTGTTTTCAGAGCAACGGTGAGGTGTGTCTGTTGTCAGAGCAACGGTGAGGTGTGTCTGTTGTAAGAGCAACGGTAAGGTGTGTCTGTTGTCAGAGCAACGGTGAGGTGCGTCTTTTGTCAGAGCAACGGTGAGGTGTGTCTCTTGTCAAAGCAACGGTGAGGTGTGTCTGTTGTCAAAGCAACGGTGAGGTGTGTCTGTTGTCAGAGCAACGGTGAGGTGTGTCTGTTGTGAGAGCAGCGGTGAGATGTCTGTTGTCAGAGCAACGGTGAGATGTGTCTGTTGTCAGAGCAGCGGTGAGGTTTGTCTGTTGTCAGAGCAACGGTGAGATATGTCTGTTGTCAGAGCAACGGTGAGGTTTGTCTGTTGTCAGAGCAACGGTAAGATGTATGGCTGTTGTCTCTCTTGACTGTTGTCAGAGCAACGGTGAGATGTGTCTGTTTTCAGAGCAACGGTGAGGTGTGTCTGTTGTCAGAGCAACGGTGAGGTGTGTCTGTTGTAAGAGCAAGGGTAAGGTGTGTCTGTTCTCAGAGCAACGGTGAGGTGCGTCTTTTGTCAGAGCAACGGTGAGGTGTGTCTCTTGTCAAAGCAACGGTGAGGTGTGTCTTTTGTCAGAGCAACGGTGAGGTGTGTCTGTTGTCAGAGCAGCGGTGAGATGTCTGTTGTCAGAGCAACGGTGAGATGTGTCTGTTGTCAGAGCAGCGGTGAGGTTTGTCTGTTGTCAGAGCAACGGTGAAATATGTCTGCTGTCAGAGCAACGGTGAGGTTTGTCTGTTGTCAGAGCAACGGTAAGATGTATGGCTGTTGTCTCTCTTGACTGTTGTCAGAGCAACGGTGAGATGTGTCTGTTTTCAGAGCAACGGTGAGGTGTGTCTGTTGTCAGAGCAACGGTGAGGTGTGTGTGTTGTAAGAGCAACGGTAAGGTGTGTCTGTTCTCAGAGCAACGGTGAGGTGCGTCTTTTGTCAGAGCAACGGTGAGGTGTGTCTCTTGTCAAAGCAACGGTGAGGTGTGTCTGTTGTCAGAGCAACGGTGAGGTGTGTCTGTTGTCAGAGCAACGGTGAGATGTGTCTGTTGTAAGAGCAACGGTGAGGTGTGTCTGTTGTCAGAGCAACGGTGAGGTGAGTCTGTTGTCAGAGCAACAGTGAGGTGTGTCTGTTGTCACAGCGACGGTGAGGTGTGTCTGTTGTCAGAGCGACGGTGAGGTGTGTCTGTTGTCAGAGCCACGGTGAGATGTATCTGTTGTCAGACAACAGTGAGATGTATCTGTTATCAGAGTAAAGGTGAGATGTGCCTCTGTTGTCTGCCATCACTGTTGTCAGAAATATTTATTTGTAGATGTATAAATTGACATCACCTCCACTGTCATCATCATTCTCATAATGATAATGATATACGTCATCATCCCCATCATCATAATGATAATGACTTACGCCATCATCATCATAATGATAATGACTTACGTCATCATCACAATCATCATCATAGTGATAATGACTTACGTCATCATCATCATAATGATAATGACTTATGCCATCATCATCATAATGATAATGACTTACGTCATCATCATCATCACCATCATAATGATAATGACGTACGTCATCATCATCATCATCATCATCATCATCCCAGCATCAATCATACTCTCACTTCCCATTAGTATTCACGAATTTACATGGATTTCCCACAGGAGCATTTTCCCCTAAGCTTCCTATCTCTACTAAAGTTGGAGATAGCTCACTTTGGGTTATTTCTTCTTTAAGATCTCTCTCTCTCTCTCTCTCTCTCTATATATATATATATATATATATATATATATATATATATATATATATATATATATATATATATATATATATATATATATATATATATATATATATATATGTATATATATATATATATATATATATATATATATATATATATATATATATATATATATATATATATATATATATATATATATATATATATATATATATATGAGAGTATAGTTATATCAACGCTCTTGTACGAGTGAGACATGGGTGGTGAATGTTGCAACAAGGAGAAGCCTGGAGGCAGTGGAGATGTCATGTTTGAGGGCAAGGTGTGGTGTGAATATAATGCAGATAATTCGTAGCTTGGAGATTAGGAGGAGGTGCGGGATTACCAAACTATTATCCAGAGGGCAGAGGAGGGGTTGTTCAGATGGTTTAGACATTTAGAGATGTTGGAACGAAATAGGATGACTTTGAGAGTGTATAAATTTGTAGTGGAGGGAAGGCGGAGTACGGGTCGGTCTAGGTAAGGTTGAAGGGAGGGGGTAAAGGAGGGTTTGTTTGAGTGTGTTTGTTGGAGTGTAAGCAAAGTAACATTTATGAAGGGGTTCAGGGAAACCGGCAGGCCGGACTTGAGTCCTGGAGATGGGAAGTACAGTGCCTGCACTCTGAAGGAGGGGTATTAATGTTGCAGTTTAAAAACTGTAGTGTAAAGCACCCTTCTGGCAAGACAGTGATGGAGTGAATGATGGTGAAAGTTTTTCTTTTTCGGGTCACCCTGCCTTGGTGGGAGACGGCCAATGTGTTTATATATATATATATATATATATATGCAATAAGATCACAGTAAACAGGTGATTTCAGAATATGCAAAACAGCCACTCTGAAAGAATAGAGAAATTCCAAGCGCTTTCGTGACTACTCACATTATCAAGGAACTATGAAAGTAAAGCATCCAAGGAAGCTATATAAGGGGGTCTGGCCAGCACCTCACTATCAGATCCCGCAACGGTTAAACACCTGACGCGCGCCGACTCAACTTGGATAGGTCCTTTGCACAACTCACCCCACAAACTATTCTACCCAAGAAAATTTAAAAATTATTTGTCCAGTGTATTATTAAATTCTTCCCAAATTCTGTTAATTATAAATGGATCTAATTTATATAAACCAAAGGAAATATTCATATTATTGTCAAAACTGCTTTTTATGAAACAAGATTCAATTATATTCCTGTCGACCATGGACTTGCTTGATACTACTTTCTCAACTTTTTGAAAATCAATTGGATGGTTAAAATCTCTTACATGAATAAATAGAGCATTGGAATCTTGTCCAGTTCTAATGCTATATTTATGTTGTTTTAATCTTAGTTCGAGATTTTTACCAGTTTGACCGTAATAAACTTTATCGCAAATTTTACAAGGAATCTTATAGACACATCCATCAGCATTTTGGGGGGAATTCTTTATCAAAAGTTTTTTTACTGTATCAAGATTTTTGAATACAACTTTAATATTAAAAGTCTTAAGAAGAGAAGGCATATCAACCAAGTTTTCATGGTAAGGGAGAACCAACATATTTTTAGTTGAATAAGGCTGGTTGTCCCTTTTTGGATTGTAAAAAGTATTTCTAGCAACTTTAAAAGATTTATCAATTACATTTCTTGGGTATTTTAAATCATTACCTATTTCATAAATTTTGGATATTTCCTCATCTATGAACTCAGGACTACAAATTCGTAAAGCTCTCAGAAACATTGATGAGAAAACAGACAGTTTGACTCTATCTTGATGCGAGGAATAATAGTGGACATAGGAACAGTTATTTGTAGGTTTTCTGTAAATTTTAAATTTGAATTCATTATTACCCTTAATAATTAAAACATCTAGAAAAGGCAATGAGTTATTTTCTTACTGTTGGGTTTGAAGAAAATAACTCATTGCCTTTTCGTGGGATCTGATAGTGAGGTGCTGGCCAGACCCCTTACATAGCTTCCTTGGATGCTTTACTTTCATAGTTCCTTGATAATGTGAGTAGTCACGAAAGCGCTTGGAATTTCTCTATTCTTTCAGAGTGGTTGTTTTGCATATATATATATATATATATATATATATATATATATATATATATATATATATATATATATATATATATAT
>NC_091355.1:5399543-5409543 GCF_038502225.1 Cherax quadricarinatus
TTTTGAAGCGTTCAACTCGCTGTAGCAACATTAAATCCGAGTTCTGAAGTGTTCAACTAGCTGTAGCAACATTAAATTCGTGTTCTGAAGTGTTCAACTCGCTGTAACAACATTAAATCCGTGTTCTGAAGTGTTCAACTCGCTGTAGCAACAATAAATCCGAGTTCTGAAGCGTTCAACTCGCTGTAGCAACATTAAATACGTGTTCTGAGGTGTTTAACTCGTTGTATCAACATTAAATCCGTGTTCTGAAGTGTTCAACTCTTTGTAGCGACTAAAATGTGTGTTCTGAAGTGTTCACTTCTGTCTTATTATAGCACTAAACTCGCTATATCTGTAACGAAGAGCTATAATATTTCTCAACCTTATATATCTTCATTAGTTTTAGAAATGAGAGAGAGTTGTAGATTACTCCATCAGTTTTGAAGAATAAATGAAAATCGTGTTCAAGTTGAAGGAGAGAGTAGCTGAGTTTATCTGTGTGTATATGACCCTTAGCAAAGGTACAGCGACCAGCCATAGTTCTGGTACTGGGACACTGGTTCAGCCAGTGTAAGGTACCCATCATCTCAACACTGGTCCAGCCAGTGTAAGGTACCCATCACCTCAACACTGGTCCAGCCAGTGTAAGGTACCCATCACCTCAACACTGGTTCAGCCAGTGTAAGGTACCCATCACCTCAACACTGGTTCAGCCAGTGTAAGGCACCCATCACCTCAACACTGGTTCAGCCAGTGTAAGGCACCCATCACCTCAACACTGGTTCAGCCAGTGTAAGGCACCCATCACCTCAACACTGGTTCAGCCAGTGTAAGGTACCCATCACCTCAACACTGGTCCAGGAAGTGCAAGGTACCCATCACCTCAACACTGGTCCAGCCAGTGCAAGGTACCCATCACCTCAACACTGGTCCAGCCAGTGTAAGGTACCCATCACCTCAACACTGGTTCAGCCAGTGTAAGGTACCCATCACCTCAACACTGGTCCAGCCAGTGTAAGGTACCCATCACCTCAACACTGGTTCAGCCAGTGTAAGGCACCCATCACCTCAACACTGGTCCAGCAAACGATATATTCGTTGTGTCTTATACGTATTTATCACATTATTGTTATTTCATTACATTTATTACATTATTTATTACATCTGACAACACAACAGGAGGCCTGGTCACAGACCGGGCCGCGGGGGCGTTGACCCCCGGAACTCTCTCCAGGTAAACTCTAGCTAAACAACAATGAGACGAGCTCGCGCTATTTTTTCTGAGTAACCAATGGGATGCGGGCTTTAGTCCACGCCCCTGCGTGAGCCAATGAGCATCTCTGTTTCTTTTACAACAGCATTAAAAAAAAATAATAATCTCTGAAGATAATTTTGACATCATGGTTTGTTACTGTCGAGTTGCTAATTATATGTATTCTTTTAATTACTTAAGATTTTCTTGCAGATTTTCTAAATTTTCTAAGCCCCTGGATCCGTTGGATCCCTGGATCCCTGGATCCCTGGATCCCTGGATCCCTGGATTCCTGGATCCCTGGATCCCTGGATCCCTGGATCCCTGGATCCCTGGATCCCTGGATCCCTGGATCCCTGGATCCCTGGATCCCAGTTTGAGAACACCTGGTTTAGACTCAATACTCAATTCCATGAGAAGGGATAAGAGAAGCGCAAGACAAAAACGATGCCAGTCAAATACACACACAAGGATATAAAGGATATAGAGAAAATTGAATCTGCAATGCCCTTGGGAGGAAGTGATCACCCTGTGTTGACTTTCTGTTACCTGGGGGAAGTGAATGCAAAGAAAGGAGGAGCAAAAAGCGAAAATCAAAACGACTGGAGCATAGAAATGATAGCTAGGAACAAGCACGGAGTTTTTTGGAGATCGACCCAAGAAAATTAATGATGAAAATGTTTGAGAGAGAGAGAGTGAGAGAGAGAGAGAGAGAGAGAGAGAGAGAGAGAGAGAGAGAGAGAGAGAGAGAGAGAGAGAGAGAGAGAGAGAGAGAGAGAGAAACAAATGTTCATAATCCCGCAGAGAAATACATAAGAGATGTGTGTTAACCCTGATAGTACAGTCGTAGGTGGTATCACCTACGACTGCTGCACCTCTCCTGCCTACGGTATATAAGCTACTTCTCCGCACATATGCTGTATCTTTTTCAATATTGATGGACTGACCACATCGACTTAAGGCTGAGGGACTGATTACCTCAAACTCCTCATGTTCTTCAACATTCTCCTTTGTATGGACTGATGAAGTCACTGTGTGGTGAAAAGTTCCCTCATTAAAGATACCCAAGTGTTGCACATGTATCTAATTTATCAACGTGTCGGTTCTCTAAACTATTCATCTACTTTACTATGAATTCTCACCTCCCTCAGCCATCTCATCTCCTCGTTGTTTCTTAACCAATTTCCCGTTCTCTCGTGACTGTGTGATATTGGCCGGGTCAAGACGTAGTCTACTGTCTTTTTTCCCGCTTGTGGAATGGGTACCACCTTCCAGCAATCAGGAAAACAGTGAATCAGTTAGAAATGGACACAGGAAAGGCAACGAGAGACGCAAAATCACATTCACAGCCACATCAGGAAAATAAAAACTTAGGAAAATCGAGCAACGTATATCGAACTCGATAAATGATTCTAATGCGTTCTTCTTATAAACAAGAACAAGTAATAGACTTCGAATCGACTTCAAAGGAACTCAGGCTATCAGATATTAAACGTACTAAAGAGGAAATTAAAAGATTCCTAACTGAACTTGACACAACAAAAGCACCAGTACTCGATGGAATATCACCACCACCAACACTGAAAGATGAATTGAAATCCTGTACAAGCCACGCACGCAGATTTTTAACAATTCATGGCGGGTCAAGTGGCGAGGGGATTGCAAGGTAGCAAACCTGATGTCAATATCGGAACAAGGTACCAGGCAGGAAGCCTTGAGGTACTGACTCCTCTCCCTAACCGGTGTAAGGATCTAGTGACCAGGAACATTACAAGAAAGTTACTGTTTTGAACGTCTAAAAGGCATTAAATTGCTTTTTCGAACATCTAAAAGGCCCTAAATTGTTTTTTCTAACATCTAAGAGGCCCTAAATTCCTTTTTCGAACAGCTAAGAGGCCCTGAATTACTTTTTCGAATATCTAAAAGGTCCTAAATTTCTTTTTCGAATATCTGAAAGGTCCTAAATTACTTTTCGACCATCTAAAAGATCTTAAATTACTTTTTTGATCATCTAAAAGGCTCTGAATTACTTTTTTGAACATTTAAAATTATCTAAATTAATTTTTCGAACAGCTAAAAGGCCCTAAATTCTTTTTTTAATCCAAAGGCCCTGAATTACTTTTTGGAACAAAAAGACCCTAAATGACTTTTTTCTGAACATCTAAAAGACCCTAAATTACCTTTTGAAGATTTAAAAGGATTTAAATTACTTTTTTAAATACCTAAAAGGCCCTAAATTACTTTTCCAGCATTTAAAAAGATCTAAATGACTTTTTGAACATCTAAAAGGCCCTAAATTACTTTTTCAGCATTTAAAAGAACCTAAATTACATTTTTGAACATCTAAAAGGCCCTAAATTACTTTTTCAGCATTTAAAAGGCCCAAAATGACTTTTTTGAATATCTCAAAGGCTATAAATTTTCAACACCCGCTGCGATTAAAAAATAAAATGTGGCAGAAATTTATGAGTAACGTGATCGACTAGCAGAGGGTAGAGTGGACAAAAATTAGTAATGTCTGGAGTGCAGATTTCTAGATTATTGGTAATAATGGTACTTCGTCGGTTAGAAGCTTATTTAGCTAGCAGATAAACACAAGCCAGGGGACGCTAGGAACTGTCACTGGTAGAAAAAATAATGGAACAATGGAATGCTATTAAGGTTGAAGTGTCAGGACTGAATTTCAGGACTAAAGTATCAGGAGCGAAGTATCAGGATAGGAGAGTGTAAGTACTGGAGCCCAGTGATCAGCGGTTGGGTTCCATAGGAGAGTGTAAGTACTGGAGCCAAGTGATCAGCGTTGGGTTCCATAGGAGAGTGTAAGTACTGGAGCCCAGTGATCAGCGTTGGGTTCCATAGGAGAGTGTAAGTACAGGAGCCCAGTGATCAGCGTTGGGTTCCATAGGAGAGTGTAAGTAATGGAGCCCAGTGATCAGCGTTGGGTTCCATAGGAGAGTGTAAGTACTGGAGCCCAGTGATCAGCGTTGGATTCCGTAGGAGAGTGTAAGTACAGGAGCCCAGTGATCAGCGTTGGGTTCCATAGGAGAGTGTAAGTACAGCAGCCCAGTGATCAGCGGTTGGGTTCCGTAGTATTCTTGGCATTACGTTATTAATCTCACAACTACAGTGACCCTTTGCAAATGGGGACAGATCCAAATTATCGAGGATCATACAGACTTAAGGGGACTGAAGAAATCTTCAGGATTTTTTTATAGGACTTCAGGAATGGTCTAAAATAAATACTTATCGGAAACTAACCTTGGTAAGAAAATTATCTGAAGCTGAGAGAGGTACACAACCCGCACGTAGGAGAGAGGAGCTTACGAAGACGTTTCGCTCCTAAACGTCCTCGTAAACTCGTTTCTCCTAAGTGAGGGTTATTTGTGTGTTGTTCCAGTCACTGTATTGTGCCTTGTTGTTTCTGAGAGACGGAGAAAGGAGACAAAAGTCAGCACCATCTGGCAAGATATGGGAAGTCCGTGAATGAGACCTGGGAGTAAACATTACGCCAAACCTGTCTCCTGTGGCACACACAAACAAAGAACATCAGCAGCGTAGACTGAGTTTGCTAACAACAGACTGACGTTGAAAAACCCTGAGTTTGCTAACAACAGACTGACGTTCAAAAACCCTGAGTTTGCTAACAACAGACTGACGTTCAAGAACCCTGAGTTTGCTAACAACAGACTGACGTTCAAAAACCCTGAGTTTGCTAACAACAGACTGACGTTGAAAAACCCTGAGTTTGCTAACAACAGACTGACGTTGAAAAACCCTGAGTTTGCTAACAACAGACTGACGTTCAAAAACCCTGAGTTTGCTAACAACAGACTGACGTTGAAAAAACCAGAGTTTGCTAACAACAGACTGACGTTGAAGAACCCTGAGTTTGCTAACAACAGACTGACGTTGAAGAACCCTGAGTTTGCTAACAACAGACTGACGTTGAAGAACCCTGAGTTTGCTAACAACAGACTGACGTTCAAGAACCCTGAGTTTGCTAACAACAGACTGACGTTTGAAGAACCCTGAGTTTGCTAACAACAGACTGACGTTCAAGAACCCTGAGTTTGATAACAACAGACTGACGTTGAAGAACCCTGAGTTTGCTAACAACAGACTGACGTTCAAGAACCCTGAGTTTGCTAACAACAGACTGACGTTCAAGAACCCTGAGTTTGCTAACAACAGACTGACGTTCAAGAACCTAGACTAAAACAGTCCAATAACTGTCTCCCAAACTTGCGACCCAGTCTCGAGTCACCAGCGCCTGTATGGAACCCGTAAGACTAGACACAGTCTAACGAGGAGCGTACAAACTTGTACCTAAGATGAACTGTGATTAATGAGAGAACTAGTTGTTATCTCACCTGAAGAACGAAGAACAAGAAGGAACACAATAAGAGTCCTACAAAATACTTCTGGACACAAAGAGGGCAGACAGGGTTGGATTATTCCATATCAGGAAGTCCTTTCTTAATGTAAGTGGTAAGGATGCAGGGTTAAGCGGACAGTGGCTCAGCGAAAGTGGACTGCATTATGGTGGTTCAGATGGTCAGTCAGGACCGAGAGCTGGAGCTCACTTCCTGCAGAACACAAATAGATCAAACACAAACAGGTAGTGACACACATTCATTCTTTCTCTCTCTCTCTCTCTCTCTCTCTCTCTCTCTCTCTCTCTCTCTCTCTCTCTCTCTCTCTCTCTCTCTCTCTCTCTCTCTCTCTCTCTCTCTCTCTCTCTTTCCAAACAGCAGGTCGATGACACACAGCAAATTCTCTGCTTGCACGAGTGTATTCATTAATACATTACCAAGATTCAACTAACTTCCTTTGCTAATTCCCTGTTGTATTTTCTAATTGGATATCAGTGATCAAGTGTGTGCGAAACGTGCTACTTTTCGTCTTAAGGGCTCATTTTCCATTGGCTGTCGACAGTAACAAGGCGCCTTTAGCAAGTCTTTGCTTGATAAAGCTCTACACAGAGCGAAACGTGGCTTGATAAAGCTCTACACAGAGCGAATCGTGGCTTGGTAAAGCTCTACACAGAGCGAAACGTGGCTTGATAAAGCTCTACACAGAGCGAAACGTGACTTGATAAAGCTCTACACAGAGCGAAACGTGGCTTGATAAAGCTCTACACAGAGCGAAACGTGGCTTGATAAAACTCTAGTTAGAGCCAAACATATATATATATATATATATATATATATATATATATATATATATATATATATATATATATATATATATATATATATATATATATATATATATATATATATATATATATATATATATATATATATATATAGATATATATGTATGTATGTATGTATGTATGTATGTATGTATGTATGTATGTATGTATGTATGTATGTATGTATGTATGTATACATATATAATACGTCGTACATGTTGTAATAAGCTTGAAATGTTATCTCCGTAAATTATTTACAGTTTGTAAATTGAATTTAAGATCACCAGTAATGACAATTGATGTTGGTGGTGATAGTGATGTTGGTGATGGTGAGGGTGGTAGTGGTGGTGATGGTGATGGTGTTGGTGGTGGTGGTGGTTCTAGCAGTGGTGGTGGTGGTGGTGGTAGTGGTGGTTCTAACAGTGGTGGTGGTGGTGGTAGTAGTGGTTTTCCTAGCAGTGGTGGTGGTGGTCCTAGCAGTGGTGGTGGTGGCAGTAGTGGTGGTGCTAGCAATGGTGGTGGTGGTAGTAGTGGTGGTCCTAGCAGTGGTGGTGGTGGTCCTAGCAGTGGTGGTGGTGGCAGTAGTGGTGGTGGTGGTAGTGGTGGTTCTAACAGTGGTGGTGGTGGTGGTGGTGGTAGTAGTGGTGGTCCTAGCAGTGGTGGTGGTGGTCCTAGCAGTGGTGGTGGTGGCAGTAGTGGTGGTGCTAGCAATGGTGGTGGTGGTAGTAGTGGTGGTCCTAGCAGTGGTGGTGGTGGTGGTGGTAGTAGTAGTGGTCCTAGCAGTGGTGGTGGTGGTCCTAGCAGTGGTGGTGGTGGCAGTAGTGGTGGTGCTAGCAATGGTGGTGGTGGTAGTAGTGGTGGTCCTAGCAATGGTGGTGGTGGCAGTAGTGGTGGTCCTAGCAATGGTGGTGGTGGCAGTAGTGGTGGTCCTAGCAATGGTGGTGGTGGTAGTAGTGGTGGTCCTAGCAATGGTGGTGGTGGCAGTAGTGGTGGTCCTAGCAATGGTGGTGGTGGCAGTAGTGGTGGTCCTAGCAATGGTGGTGGTGGCAGTAGTGGTGGTCCTAGCAATGGTGGTGGTGGCAGTAGTGGTGGTCCTAGCAATGGTGGTGGTGGCAGTAGTGGTGGTCCTAGCAATGGTGGTGGTGGCAGTAGTGGTGGTCCTAGCATTGGTGGTGGTGGCAGTAGTGGTGGTCCTAGCAATGGTGGTGGTGGCAGTAGTGGTGGTCCTAGCAATGGTGGTGGTGGTAGTAGTGGTGGTCCTAGCAATGGTGGTGGTGGTGGTAGTGGTTGTCCTAGCAATGGTGGTGGTGGTAGTAGTGGTGGTTCTAATAATGGTGGTAGTAGTGGTGGTCCTAGCAATGGTGGTGGTGGCAGTAGTGGTGGTCCTAGCAATGGTGGTGGTGGTAGTAGTAGTGGTGGTTCTAGCAATGGTGGTAGTAGTGGTGGTCCTAGCAATGGTTGTGGTGGTAGTAGTGGTGGTCCTAGCAATGGTGGTGGTGGTAGTAGTGGTGGTAGTAGTGGTGGTCCTAGCAATGGTGGTGGTGGTAATGTTAATTATAATTCAAATTTATGGTTAAATTACTTACTCTACCATAATTATAATGTAATCCAGGTTAATTATAATGTAATCCAGGTTAATTAGTGATCTATTATCACTAATATGCTAATCATTCTATAATACAGCGCCCTAGATACATCATACTTTAGTATCATACAGAGATAAGCTCTATGCAGGACTCTATGTAGGTCTCTATGTTGTATGTAGAGCTGTATGCAGTTCTGTATGTTGTGTGTAAGGCTGTATGTTGTATAGGTATGTTGTATGGGTATGTTGTATGTAGGGTTGTATGTTTATGTAGAGCTGTATGTTGTATGTAGAGCTGTATGTTGTATGTAGGTTTATATGTAGTTTTGTACATTGTATGTAGGGCTGAATTTTGTATATACAGCTGCAAGTTGTATGATGTTCTGTATTCTGTATGTAAAACTCTATGTTGTATGTGGGATTGTATGTAGTTCTGTATGTTGTATGTAGGTCTTGTATGCTGTATGTAGAGTTCAATAATTCATGTACATAGTGTTGTATGGTGTATTTATATAGTATTGTATGATGTATGATTTAAGGTGTATAGCACTGTGTATGAGGTCGGAGGAAGTTGTATCGATGTATTTATTAATTATTAATAACCAGGAAGAGAGAGAGAGAGAGAGAGAGAGAGATTCAGACAGACAGGTAGGCACACAGATAGACAGGCAGACAGACAGACAGGCAGACAGACAGACAGACAATCACACAGACAGACAGCCACACAGACAGACAGACAGACAGAGGACAAAATAAAGAAACAAGAGACCTTGAAACAGACGTAAACACAAAGAGAAAACTTCACCGCCCATTGGTTGACCGAGCAATTTTTAACCCACCAATCAGCGATCACAACGAGATGCGATCAGCCAATCATCGATCTCTGTGTTGTAACGATCCACCAATCACGCGGGTTCCTCATTTTTCATCCTCTCAAGCAACCACCAGCGTCATCAATGTCCTCACTGATCCTCTCCACCAGTCATCAGTGTCCTCACTGATCCTCTCCACCAGTCATAAATATCCTCACTGATCCTCTCTACCAGTCATAAATATCCTCACTGATCCTCTCTACCAGTCATCAGTGTCCCCACTGATCCTCTCCACCAGTCATCAACGTCCTCACTGATCCTCTCCACCAGTTATCAATATCCTCACTGATCCTCTTCACCAGTTATCATCGTCCTCACTGATCCTCTCCACCAATCATCAACGTCCTCACTGATCCTCTCCACCAGTCATCAATGTCCTCACTGATCCTCTCCACCAGTCATCAACCTCCTCACTGATCCTCCCCACCAGTCATCAACGTCCTTACTGGTCCTTTCCACCAATCACCAGCGTCCTCTGTCAATCAGAGTGCCCTTGTGTACACGTTTCTCGCCTCCCGAAACGTCTGTCCCTCTTCTCAGCGTAAAATTTTCCAAGAATTTTGTAGGTTGTTGTTATATCTCCCCCTAGTTCCGCACTCTCTGTTTACCGTCAGGTTCAATTCCAATAGTCACTCCTTATGGTTTACTCTGTTTATCTCTGGTACTAGTAAGAAACTAGCACCAGACTGGTACTAATCTGGTACTAGTCTGGTACTAGTAAGAAACTAGCACCAGACTGGTACTAGTTTGCCTGGAGAGTTTACCTGGAGAGAGTTCCGGGGGTCTGGTACTAGTAAGAAACTAGCACCAGGCTGGTACTAGTCTGGTGTTAGTCTGGTACCAGTAAGAAACTAGTACCAGACTGGTACTAGTCTGGTACTAGATAAAGTGCAAACCTTAACACTTCCTGTAGTTTCTTTGCTCTGTTTTTGCATGTGCAAGTTGCACTGCTCGTGGTTCATGTTGATTAGTTAGACACTTGCACAACACTGGGTATCTTTATTGAGGAAACGTTTCGCCACACAGTGGCTTCATCAGTCCTATACCAGGAAGAATCGTGAAGATCAGAAGGAGTTTGAGGTAAACAGTCCCTCATCCTTGACCATTTATTT
>NC_091355.1:5414543-5424543 GCF_038502225.1 Cherax quadricarinatus
TTCAACCAAGAGGTATCTCTCCCTTCAACCAAGAGGTATCTCTCCCTTCAACCAAGAGGAATCTCTCCCTTCAACCAAGAGGTATCTCTCCCTTCAACCAAGAGGAATCTCTCCCTTCAACCGAGAGGTATCTCTCCCTTCAACCAAGAGGTATCTCTCCCTTCAACCAAGAGGTATCTCTCCCTTCAACCGAGAGGAATCTCTCCCTTCAACCAAGAAAAATTTCTCCCTTCAACCAAGAGGTATCTCTCCCTTCAACCAAGAGGTATCTCTCCCTTCAACGAAGAGGTATCTCTCCCTTCAACGAAGAGGTATCTCTCCCTTCAACGAAGAGGTATCTCTCCCTTCAACCAAGAGGTATATCTCCCTTCAACCAAGAGGTATCTCTCCCTTCTACCACGAGGTATTTCTCCCTTCAACCACGAGGTATCTCTCCCTTCAACGAAGAGGTATATCTCCCTTCAACCAAGAGGTATATCTCCCTTCAACCAAGAGGTATCTCTCCCTTCTACCACGAGGTATTTCTCCCTTCAACCACGAGGTATCTCTCCCTTCAACCACGAGGTATCTCTCCCTTCCTGGGGGACTCAAAAAAATTCTCTACGTGCCTACATAATTTTAATCTATCACTAAACTTCTCCAAACGTTTTAAAAAAATCAAATTCATGAATATTTTCGGGCCTCGTGAGCTGTAGGAAATTGGCTGGATTTATGTAATGTGTTCAAAGTCATTAGGAAATGATTTTAATGGCATTTTTGACTCATTAACTGCCGTCTGGGATAACTTCTCATTACCGGCGGTGATAAACTGCTGGTCTGCCCGGCCTTATGTTCTCTTAACATCAATGTTGTACACGTAGTACACACGTACATTATTCAATATATTTGTACTCATTAATGTGTGATCATGTGTTCCCATGCATCATATATATATATATATATATATATATATATATATATATATATATATATATATATATATATATATATATATATATATATATATATATATATATATATATATATATATATATATATATATATATATATATATATATATATATCGTGCCGAATAGGCAGAACTTGCGATCTTGGCTTAAATAGCAACGCTCATCTTGCCATATAGGACAAGCTAAAATTTGTGTATGCAATAATTTCCCCAAAATTATTATGAACCTAACGAAAAAAGTACATTTCACTGTGTTTGTTTAGTAATAAATTATTGTAAACAAATCTAAAATATATTTAGTTGGGTTAGGCTAAAATAAATTGTTCTTGTTATAATAAGGTTAGGTAAGTTTTCTAAGATTCTTTTGTAGCAAAATTAAAAATTTTTGAATTAACATTAATGAAAAATATATATCTTTAAACGTATAAGAGAAAATTTAAAAAAGGACTTAATTTTAAATGAGTTCTTGCTAATTGACCAGTTTTACATATTCGGCACGACACACACACACACACACACACACACATATATATATATATATATATATATATATATATATATATATATATATATATATATATATATATATATATATGTATATATATATATATATATATATATATATATATATATATATATATATATATATATATGTATATATATATACTATATATATATATATATATATATATATATATATATAGTTTATAAGCTTCTTCCGTTCCAGGTGCTCCACCACTCTCCTGATAATCTTCTCCATGACTTAGCATACTATACACGTCACTGATACTGGTGAGTGTGTGTGTGTGTGTGTGTGTGTGTGTGTGTGTGTGTGTGTGTGTGTGTGTGTGTGTGTGTGTGTGTGTGTGTGTGTGTGTGTGTGTGTGTGTGTGTGTGTGTGTGTGCGTGCGTGTGTGTGTGTGTGTATGTGTGTGTGTTTAAATATTTGCCAAGCATAATCGATCTATCTGTACAAAGTAATCAAATTTACAACTGAGGTACATTAAGACGTCTTACACTGTCGGTGTAGCTGCGGTACTGTCGTCGTGTGTGCGCCCGAAGTCTTGTAGAAGACAGTAAGACTGCACTTGGCAGACAAGCTTGCTTTTTTTTTACATCATCTTGAAGGTATTTCACTATTTTCTTCTAATCTAAACATTACACTACGCATAGACACACACACACACACGTACACACACACACACACACACACACACACACACACACACACACACACACACACACACACACACCAGTATCAGTGACGTGTATAGTATGCTAAGTCGTGGAGAAGATTATCAGGAGAGTGGTGGAGCACCTGGAACGGAAGAAGCTTATAAACGACAGCCAGCACGGATTCGGTGGAGGAAAATCCTGTGTCGCAAACCTACTGGAGTTTTATGACATGGTAACGGAAGTAAGACACGAGAGAGGGGGGTGGATAGATTGCATTTTCTTCGACACAGTTCCTCACAAGAGATTAGTGCAGACCTGGAAAATCAGGCACGTATAACAGAAAGGCACTGCAGTGGATCAGAGAATACCTGAGAGTGGGTAACAACGAGTCGTAGTAAGTGACGAGGTGTCAGAGTGGGCGCCTGTGACGAACGGAGTTCCACAGGGGTCAGTCCTAGGACCTGTGCTAATTTTGTTATATGTAAATGACATCGCTGAAGGGATAGACTCAGAAGTGTCCCTGTTAGCAGATGATGTGAAGTTCATGAGGATAATTAAATCGGATGAGTATCAGGCAGGACTACAAAGAGACCTGGACATGCTGGAAGCTTGGTCCAGCAGCTGGCTACTCGAATTTAATCCCGCCAAATGCAAAGTCATGAAGATCGGAGAAGGGCAAAGAAGACCGCAGACAGAGTATAGGCTAGCTGGCCAAAAACTGCAAACCTCACTCAAGGAAAAGGATCTTGGGGTGAGTATAACACCGAGCACATTTCCTGAGGCGCACATCAACCAGATAACTGCTGCTGCAAGGAATCGTTCAAGACACTGTACACCGTGTACGTCAAGCCCATATTGGAGTGTGCATCACCAGTTTGGAACCCACACCTGGTTAAGCACCCCAAGAAATTAGAGAAAGTACACAGGTTTGCAACAAGACTAGTTCCAGAGCTAACGGGAATGTCCTACTAAGAAAGGTTAAGGGAGATCGGCCTGACGACACTGGAGGACAGGAGGGTTAGGGGGAGACATGATAACGACATACAAAATACTGCGAGGAATTGACAAGGTGGACAGAGAGAGGATGTTCCAGAGATGGAACACAGAAACAAGGGGTCACAACTGGAACTTGAAGACTCAGATGAGTAAGAAATGTTAGGAAGCATTTCTTTAGTCATAGAGTTGTCAGGAAGTGGAATAGTCTGGCTAGTGACGTAGTGGAGGCAGGAACCATACATAGTTTTAAGACGATGTTTGATAAAGCTCATGGAGCAGGGAGAGAGAGAGGACCCAGTAGCGATCAGTGAAGAGGCGGGGCCAGGAACTATGACTCGACCACTGCAGCCACAAATAGGTGAGCACAAATAGGAGAGTACACACAAGAAGGTAAACAAGGACTTGAATAGACGATTGAAAGAGGTCTTCAGTGAGGAGAACGAGAATAAAGCAAGGCGAAGGGGAGAAAGGGACGAACAACAGAGCCTGAATGAAATTAACACGACAATGGAAGAGAAGGAAGTGGAGAAGGGTGCCTAACTGAAGTTGGGAATAACAAAAGCAATGAAAGTAGCAACAGCAGTGAAAGTATGAAAAGCAATGGTACTTGTCGAAAATTAACACTGGGCTTAAGAGAAGCAGAAGGAATGCCACTTACAAGAAGGATCCGCATCAAGTGTGTCAAGTGCTACGGTTCGAATCACAACAGAAAGGATCCTTAGGTTTGATTCCCAGGCGAGGGCAGACGTATTAGGCAAGTCTCCTGTCACTTGATGCCCATGTCCACACCCACGATCTTCCTGCCTCTCAAGCACCTGCTTACAAAGCTAAACGTATATGCAGAAAGAGCTTTTCATTAGGACGTTTCGCTTAAAGCCTCGTGTAAGCAAAACATCGTATATAGAACTCGTTTTGCTGTATGTCTCTGTGATAACCCCTTGTATGCTCTCAGCTAAACCTCAGCTGGCACCTGCTGCCCCCTGCTCATCTAGCAGTAAGTAAGTACCTGGGTGTTTGTTACCTTACACCTGCTTTCCCTGCTCACTTATCAGTAAGTAGGTACCCATAAGCTACTCAACGGATGAAAATGTACATAATAAGCTAAGGATTATATTTTAACTACATTTGGCATAAGTCAAATTTTGCGACTATTCATGATTAGCTAAAACAAGCGACAGTGGATAACCCATTGACACCCCATATACATGGCTGTGAAAAAATCCCGTCATACGAAAAAGAATGAGTCTGGTAACACGTAAGACCCACAAACTGACTAAAGCAAACGTATAAATGGAGATTGGATATTTCGATCTACAAATGAGGTCCTCTTCAGTAGACTGAAGAAAAACACATGCTGTAAAGGGTAGCAGGTCAGGTGATATTAGAATTTCGCATAGGACACTACCTTGTGTGTGTGTTCTTCTTGCTAGTACCACAGTCAAGTATTCTGCTTGAAGAATTCCCCAGTACATTGAAACATTCTCACGATAAACATTCCCAGGTGTGACACACGTGTGTTGTCAATAAAGTTGACGATTTTGTATACTATTAATGCAAAGGTTTAGTAATTTTGGTATGAATAGTCTGTGTATGTGTATTTATGTAGCTGCTGATATTTCGTGAGCCCTTATTGGGTCGACGATTAAATCTATAAATTGTAACGCATTGTTTGCAATACACGCATTGTAGGAATTGCTTATGATTTATTAATTATATGTATTGTAGGATTTATAAAGTATTGTGTGAATTATCAGTATAATAACCAAAGAAAAATAATTTGGAATTTATTCGAGAAGGCTGAACAGAAGTGATATAATTTATTATTAATGATATATATATATATATATATATATATATATATATATATATATATATATATATATATATATATATATATATATATATATATATATATATATATATATATATATATATATATATATATATATATATATATATATATATATATATATATATATATATATATATATATATATATATATATATATATATATATATATATATATATATATATATGTATATGTGCAAAACAACCACTCTGAAAGAATAGAGAAATTCCAAGCGCTTTCGTGACTACTCACATTATCAAGGAACTATTCTTTCTCTATTCTTTCAGAGTGGTTGTTTTGCATATTCTGAAATCACCTGTTTACTGTGATCTTATTGCATATGCATATGTATATAGAATGGAATGCTTATACAGCTGAATTAGTTAATACACACCTACAAGATCAGTTGAAGCCAATACACCTTGAAAATGCAACACGTCTCTCGCTCCTCTGTCACAGTGACGAAAATTCAACACCTGTCAGCTCTACCTTGTCAAGTTGTCAAATAAGTGAAGTGGATAAATGCTGAATATTGCGTGTGAATGTTAGTTGTTAGCTGTCAAGAGGTGCTTGTCGATAGACACTTGGCCTGTGTTGGGTCGCGTGTATTCATCTATGTGTGGTTGCAAGGGTCGAGTCGCAGCTCCTGTGTGAGTACTCACATATATGTGGTTACAGGAGTCGAGAGAGAGAGAAAGAGAGAGAGAGAGAGAGAAAGAGAGAGAGAGAGAGAAAGAGAGAGAGACAGAGAATGAGAGAGAGAGAGAGAGAGAGAGAGAGAGAGAGAGAGAGAGAGAGAGAGAGAGAGAGAGAGAGAGAGAGAGAGAGAGAGAGAGAGAGAGAGAGAGAGAGAGAGAGAGAGAGAGAGTATGTATGTGTATCCGACCACAAGCAGGTAGTCAGGGACGACGATAAAATATTAAAAGTACCTGGTTAGTTCCGTGTCTGTAGTGGCGCCAACAACTTGGTTGTGTGTGTGTGTGTGTGTGTGTGTGTGTGTGTGTGTGTGTGTGTGTGTGTGTGTGTGTGTTGACTGACATCTTGGAAGGACGTCTTAGTTCTGGATCTTCAACAAGTGTTTACAATAAATTACTGTACAGGAGCGAAATTATTGACAAATATTATCTCTCAGTCCACTGCAGGACTCAAACCTACACTGTATGCTGCGTGTGTACGTTCGAATCCTGCTCTGGACTGAGAGATAATGTTTGTACAGAAGTATGCAAGTTTCTGAACCGTCTAGACTCTATACAATTCTGAAAGTTGTTTCTTTCTAGACTCTAGAAACAAGTTCTAACAATCTCTTAGCCTGCACAGTGCCTGCAACACCTTAGTAAGGACCAGAAGGCACAATAACCGCGACTGTAAATGGTCTAAGTAGGACCGAAACATCGTGGTAAGCACCTCTCTCCTATTTGCTGGTTATTTGTGTATTACATCAGCTTCCATGTTCAGTCTTGTAGAACTTACATAAACTGAGAGAATGTGGAATGTGAGAGAAAGAGTGAGTGAGAGAGAAAGAGAGATGGGGTGTTAGAGTAGACAGTCCAGGTATTGTAATGAATTTTTGACAGACCCTAAGGATAGATTTTATGGAGACAGGAGAGAGAGGAGATTGGAAACTGGCAAGGAAGAAGTGTAGGAGGAGGAGGAGGAGGAGGAGCGCTGAAGACGCAAGGAATTAAAAAAACGAACACAAGGAGATAATCAACACAGAAGGAGAGGAAAATTGTGAAAAATGGCCAACCTGTTGTTTCCTTTTAAAATTCAAAATATATATTTGAAAAATATTTGAAATTGAGAATCTCTCTAAACTAATATTATGAAGATTTCTGTTTCCCAGGAAGTCAAAAATATTTGTAAGAGAAGCAAAACTCCCTCAGTTTGGTTATATATAATCGTGCGTGTCATTGGGAAATGATGGAAGAGAGAACAGTGGATGTGTAATCTGTAGAAAAGAAAAAACATGAGAGTGGGCGAAACATCTCACGTTTCTGGGGTAAAATCTAATATCCTTTTTTATGCATTATAAAATAAATGGGAAATGTGAGTCTTATGTGAGAAATAATAATATTATTATTAATACTGTTATTATTATAAGTGAAGGGACCCAAGACTGTTCAACAGCCTCACAGCATACATGAGGGGGATTGCAAATAGACCTTTGGCTGTCTTCAAGAAGGCACTGAACGGGCACCTAAAGTCATTACCTGACCAGCCGGGCTGTGGCTCCTACGTCGATTTACGTTCGATCAGCAGTAACAGCCTGGTTGATCAAGCCCTTATCAACCACGAAGCCTGGTCACAGACTGGGCCGCGGGGGCGTTGACCCCCGAAACCCACTCCAGGTATACTCCAGGTATTATTATTATTATTATTATTATTATTATTATTATTATTATTATTATTATCATTATTATTATTAATGTTATTAACATCATTATTATCATTATTATTATTATTAACATTATCATTATTATCATTATTATTATCATTAGTATCATTATAATTAGTATTATTACAGTCGTCTGCATATGCATGGGATTCTGGGATGAGATGAAGAAGATCACTGAAGTACACATAACAATGGTCCCAGCACGCTTCCTTGTGGAACACTTACCCCAATAGGATGACTTGCTGATTCTGTTCCATTGAGAACTACCGTTAGAGATCTACCATGAAGGTAATCACTGAGGAGACATAGTGTAGAGCCTGCAATTCCCAGTGCTTGAAGTTTTGCTAAGAGGCCCTGGTGCCACACCCGGTCAAAAGCACCAGCAATGTCCAGTGCTACCACACAGATGACTTTGGATTCATCCAGTGACTGGTGCCATTTAGTGGAGAGGTTTAACAACAGATCAGCAGCAGAGTAACCTTTCCTGAAGCCATATTGACGATCACAAAGTAGTGAGTGGTAGTCAAAAAACTCTGTCATTTGTCTTGAGATTATTGTCTCAAGGATCTTGCCAGTGATTGACAAGAGTGACACTGGTCTGTAGTTGCTGATTTCTGCTCTGTTATTATTTTAGTAAACAGGGACTACATTTGCCTCTTTCCACAGAGGAGGACATTTACACTGTACTAGGCAGTGCTGAAAGATGCGAGTTAGCTAGCCAAGGAGGGTCCCTTGCTGGATCAGGAACTTGCATTTTGGTAGCAAAGTGTTCGGCAAAGAGGTCCACTTTCTCTTGACTTTGTCCCAGCCTGTCGATTTAGAGGTGGAATGAGTTCATCAGGCAAATAACCTTGTCTGTCCTTGACCAGGGA
This sequence comes from Cherax quadricarinatus, assembly GCF_038502225.1. Taxonomy (NCBI): domain Eukaryota; kingdom Metazoa; phylum Arthropoda; class Malacostraca; order Decapoda; family Parastacidae; genus Cherax; species Cherax quadricarinatus. Next base: position 5,422,782 of record NC_091355.1, read on the forward strand.
CCACCAGGTTTCGGAGCCCACTCTACCTGATGCCAGCTTTCTTTTTGTGTCCACCTCCCATTTAGCGATGGTCCACTTTTGAACTTCACTTACATGCCTACAGGCTTGCCTGTGCAAGTTCCTGTTATAGGTGGTAGGATGTCTCTTATTCCTTCGCCATGCTTTGTACTTAGCAGTAGCAGCCTCTCTACAACGAAAGCCAAACCAAGGCTGATCTGTAGGCTTCGTCACATACTGCCAGTGAGGGATGTGTTCTTGTTGTAGATTAAGGATGTGTCCAGTGAAGGTTTTCACTTGGTTGCCAACATCCCCTTGGAGAAGAGCATTCTAATCGGTGGTGGCGAGCTCAGAGCAAAGGGCTGGCTAATTATCTCTTTCCCATAGCCAGGTTGTGCGTGTGGACTCCTCACCTCGTTCTGTTGGGATCTTAAGTGTGGTAAAAACAGCCTTGTGGTCAGATGATCCAACGTAGCCGAGGGGTTGACAAGTGACTATGCCTTCTGCCAGATCACTCACTACTGGGTCAAGGGAGGAGCCAGAGATATGAGTAGGGAAATCAACAAAGTTTCTCATGTCAAATACTGCAAGAAGGTCATCAGAGTCCCTCTGTATAAGGTGTTGGTTGAGGTCACCAACAATTATGATATGTTGACAGTTGTGTTGTAGCAGAAGGGAGTCAATATTTTCCATTAGGAAGTTGATAGGGTCTGCATGTTGCCACTGAGGTCTGTACATTGCACATACGTCAGTGGCAACTTGTCAACTCCTCGGCTATGTTGGATCATCTGACCACAAGGCTGTTTTTACCACACTTAAGATCCCAACAGAACGAGGTGAGGAGTCCACACGCACAACCTGGCTATGGGAAAAAGGTACTGGCCAGCCCTTTGCTCTGAGCTCCCCAACACCGATTGGAATGCTCTTCTCCAAGGGGATGTTGACAACCAAGTGAAAGCCTTCACTCTCCCTCCCTCTTCCTCCCTTTCTCTCTCTCCCTCCCTCTCTCTCCCTCCCTCTCTCTCTCTCTCTCCCTCCCTCTCTCTCCTTCCATCCCCTTCTTTAATATTTCACCTCGGACATATTCAGGTCACATATCAACCATGAGAATATACTGGAGGTTGTCAGCTGGCGTCATATCACATAGTCTCAACCCCAGCGCTGACAGTCTAGCTTTCAACACACACACACACACACACACACACACACACACACACACACACACACACACACACACACACACACACACACACACACACACACACACACACACACACACACACATATATATATACATATATGTAATGTCTTCATGTAAAATAAAATGTTCTCATGTAAATTTTATTGGCCAAAGAGTATCCATAATAACTGCTTTATTGATATTTGTGACCTGGTAGTGGAGCCAGATGGAGAGAGAGAGAGAGAGGCTGGGGTAGGGTTGACTGGTGCTGAGAGAGAGAGAGAGAGAGAGAGAGAGAGAGAGAGAGAGAGAGAGAGAGAGAGAGAGAGAGAGAGAGAGAGGGTGGCTGGGGTAGGGTTGACTGGTGCTGAGAGAGAGAGAGAGAGAGAGAGAGAGAGGAGAGGGGTAGGGTTGACTGGTAGGGTTGAGAGAGAGAGAGAGAGAGAGAGAGAGAGAGAGAGAGAGAGAGAGAGAGAGAGAGAGAGAGAGAGAGGGTGGGGTAGGGTTGACTGGTGCTGAGAGAGAGAGAGAGAGAGAGAGAGAGAGAGAGAGAGGTGGCTGGGGTAGGGGTTGACTGGTGCTGAG
>NC_091355.1:5429543-5467043 GCF_038502225.1 Cherax quadricarinatus
GATACCAAGGATACCAACGGATACCAAGGATACAAGGATACCAAGGGGATACCAGGATACCGGATAAGGATACCAAGGATAACAAGGATACCAAGGATACCAAGGATACCAAGGATAACAAGGATACCAAGGATAACAAGGATACCAAGGATACCAAGGATACCAAGGATACCAAGGATAACAAGGATACCAAGGATACCAAGGATAACAAGGATACCAAGGATACCAAGGATAACAAGGATACCAAGGATACCAAGGATACCAAGGATACCAAGGATAACAAGGATACCAAGGATAACAAGGATACCAAGGATACCAAGGATAACAAGGATACCAAGGATACCAAGGATACCAAGGATAACAAGGATACCAAGGATACCAAGGATAACAAGGATACCAAGGATAACAAGGATAACAAGGATACCAAGGATACCAAGGATACCAAGGATAACAAGGATAACAAGGATACCAAGGATACCAAGGATACCAAGGATAACAAGGATACCAAGGATACCAAGGATACCAAGGATATCAAGTATACCAAGGATACGGATACCGAGGATACCAAGTATAACAAGGATACCAAGGATACCAAGGATACCAAGGATAACAAGGATACCAAGGATACCAAGGATACCAAGGATACCAAGGATAACAAGGATAACAAGGATACCAAGGATAACAAGGATACCAAGGATAACAAGGATACCAAGGATAACAAGGATACCAAGGATAACAAGGATACCATGGATACCAAGGATACCAAGGATACCAAGGATAACAAGGATACCAAGGATACCAAGGATACCAAGGATACCAAGGATACCAAGGATCCAAGGATACCAGGATAACAGGATAACAAGGATACCAAGGATCCAAGGATACCAAGGATACAAGGATACCAGGATAACAAGGATACAAGATCAAGGATACCAAGGATACCAAGATAACAAGGATAACAAGGATACCAGGATAGGATACCAAGGATACCAAGGATACAAGGATACCAAGGATAACAAGGATCCAGGATACCAGGATACAAGGATCCAAGGATACCAAGGATAAACCAAGGATACCAAGGATACCAAGGATACAAGGATACCAAGGATAACAAGGATACCAAGGATACCAAGGATGCAAATAACAAGGATACCAAGGATACCAAAGGATACCAAGGATAAAGGACCAAGGATAACAAGGATACCAAGGATACCAAGGATACCAAGGATACCAAGGATAACCAAGGATACCTCAAGGATACAAAGGATAACAAGGATACCAAGGGATACCAAGGATACCAAGGATACTAAGGATACCAAGGATAACAAGGATGGATACCAAGGATACCAAGGATAACAAGGATACCAAGGATACCAAAGGATAGAAAGGATACCAAGGATAACAAGGATACCAAGGATAACAAGGATACAGGATACCAAGGATAACCAAGGATACCAGGATAACAAGGATAACAAGGATACAAGGATCCAAGGATACCAAGGATAACAAGGATCCAAGGACCTGGATACCAAGGATACCAGGGATACCAGGATACCAAGGATAACAAGGATACCAGGATAACAAGGATAACCAAGAGATACCAAGGATACCAAGGATACCAAGGATAACAAGGATACCAAGGATACCAGGATCCAAGGATACCAAGGGATAACCAAGGTCCAGGATACCAAGGATAACAAGGATACCAAGGATACCAAGGATACCAAGGATACCAGGGATACCAAGGATACCAAGGATACCAAGGATACCAGGGATACCAAGGATACCAAGGATACCAAGGATACCAAGGATACCAAGGATACCAAGGATACCAAGGATACCAAGGATACCAAGGATACCAAGGATACCAAGGATACCAAGGATACCAAGGATACCAAGGATACCAAGGATACCAGGGATACCAAGGATACCAAGATCCAAGATACCAGATACAAGATACAGATACCAAGATACCAAGGATACCAAGGATACCAAGATACAAGATACCAAGATACCAAGATACCAAGGATACAGGATAACAAGGAATGAACAGGGATACCAGGATGCCAAGGATACCAGAACCAAGGATACAAGGATACCAGGATACCAAGGATACAAGGATACCAAGGATACCAGATACAAGGATACCAGGATACACCAAGGATACAGATACAAGGATACCAGGATACCAGGATACCAGGATACCAAGAGATGGAAGGATACCAGGGATACCAAGGATACCAGGATACCAAGGGATACCAGGATACCAAGGATGGCAGGATACCAAGGATACCAAGGATACCAAGGATACCAAGGGATACCAAGGATGGGCCAAGGATACGGATACCAAAGGATACCAGGATACCAAGGATACCAAGGATACCAAGGATACCAAGGATACCCGGGATACCACGGATACCAAGGATACAAGGATACCAAGGATACCAAGGATGGCCAAGGATACCAGGGATACAGGATACCAAGGATACCAAGGGATACCAAGGATACCAAGGATACCAGGATACCAAGGATACCAAGGATACAGGGACCTACCAAGGATACCAAGGATACCAGGGATGCCAAGGATACCAAGGATACCAAGGGATACCAAGGGATGGCCAGGGATGGCCAAGGATACCAAGGATGGGCCAAGGATGGCCAAGGATACCAAGGATGGCCAAGGATACCAGGGATACCAAGGATAACAAGGATACCAGGGATACCAAGGATACCAAGGATACCAGGGATACCAAGGATACCAAGGATACCAAGGATACCAAGGATACCAAGGATACCAAGGATACCAAGGATACCAGGATGGCCAAGGATACCGGATACCCGGATACCAAGGATACCAAGGATACCAAGGATACCAAGGATACCAAGGATACCAAGGATACCAAGGATACCAAGGATACCAAGGATACCAGGGATACCAAGGATACCAAGGATACCAAGGATACCAAGGATACCAGGGATACCAAGGATACCAAGGATACCAAGGATACCAAGGATACCAAGGATAACAAGGATACCAGGGATACCAAGTGGTTTGAAAAAATTTTTACTAAATGCTATCACAAAGCAGCGATGTTTTTTTTCTTGTTTTATGTTATAAATAAAGTTTCTGTTGTATTGAAAAAAGTTAAAACCTTGGAAATGTTGAGAAATATTAATGATGATTATAAAATATTAACAATAATAACAATAATAATAATGAAAATAATAGTAATAATAATAATAATAACAATAATAATAATAATAACACTAATAATAATAATAATAATAATAATAATAATAATAATTATAATAATAATAAGAATAAGAATAACATTAATAATAACATTAATAATAATAATAATAATAATAATAATAATAATAATAATAATAATAATTATAATAATAATACGAATAATAATAATAAGAATAAGAATAACATTAATAATAACATTAATAATAATAATAATAATAATAATAATAATAATAATAATAATAATAATAATAATAATAATAATAATAATAATAATAATAATTATAATAATAATACGAATAATAATAATAAGAATAAGAATAACATTAATAATAACATTAATAATAATAATAATAATAATAATAATAATAATAATAATAATAATAATAATTATAATAATAATACGAATAATAATAATAATAATAATAATAATAATAATAATTATAATAATAATACGAATAATAATAATAAGAATAAGAATAACATTAATAATAACATTAATAATAATAATAATAATAATAATAATAATAATAATAATAATAATAATATTAATAATAATAATGATAACATTAATAATGATAATAACAGTAATAATAATAATAATAATAATAATAATAATAATAATAATAATAATAATAATAATAAAATAACTAATAATAATAATAATAATAATAATAATAATAATAATAATAATAATAATAATAATAGTAATGATAATAATAATAATAATAATGTTAATAATAATAATAATAATAATAATAATAATAATAATAATAATAATAATAATGATAATAAAATAACATTAATAATAATAATAATAATAATAATAATAATGATAACATTAATAATAATAATAATAATAATAATAATAATAATAATAATAATAATAATAATAATAATAATAATAATAATAATAATAATAATAATAATAATAACAATAATAATATTAATAATAATAATAATGTTAATAATAATAATAATAATAATAATAATAATAATAATAATAATAATAATAATAATAATAATAATAAAATAACATTAATAATAATAATAATAATAATAATAATAATAATAATAATAATAATAATAATAATAATAATAATAATAATTAGTAGTAGTATTCTCTTACATTAGTAAAGGGATCACTGAGGGACTGACTCATGTATACACGCTGAATTTCTCTTCAGTACATACAAGCATCAGGAGGGGAAACATGGACTATTTTTGAACGCTCTGAGAAGGTATCTCCCAAACCACGCATGGTACATAATATTCTCCTAATCCTTTGAAAAAAAATATATAGCATGTCAGAAGCGATTCCGATCCCTCTCTGTTCATTTATAAGAAATGCAATCGCCCACAGTATGTCTACAGGCTCACTAAAAGCTTTGGAAAATATAAGTAAGGAATTGGGTCTTTTTCTGTCCATCCATAAAGGATCCAATCGTGCACAAAGCAGCAGGAAGGCTTCCAATAGCCCTGCCATCTAGCGGCAGCAACGGGTATAAGCCGTCAAGCATCTGAAGAGTCCAATGCTCTATGTGAGGCAACATTTACTGGGTAGTTTGCGATCTCTGGCTCTTTTCAACGGTGTTCCGAGTATGGGGATTGATGTGCTCCACGCAGGAAGGGGACTGTCACCAGCAGTGCTCAAATTGAATTTAAGCAGTGCCCGCAAAATATCACCAGAGGACTTTTTTTTAAATGATTTAGGAATGTAAAAATATTGCTTCAAGGGGGAAGGGATTTGATAAGGATATGGGAACTGCCTTAATATATCATTGAGGAGGGAATTTTTGAAGATTTAAGAAGCGCGAAGAAAGAGGTACGTTTGTAGAAGTAGAATTAACCGGGACTGTGTAGTACTGCAGAAGGGACACTGTAGGGTGCTGAGAGACACTGTCAGGTATTGCAGGAATTACTGTGTAGAGTACTGCAGGAGGTACTGTGTAGAGTACTGCAGGAGGTACTGTGTAGAGTACTGCAGGAGGTACTGTGTAGAGTACTGCAGGAGGTACTGTGTAGAGTACTGCAGGAGGTAATGTGTAGAGTACTGCAGGAGGTACTGTGTAGAGTACTGCAGGAGGTACTGTGTAGAGTACTGCAGGAGGTACTGTGTAGAGTACTGCAGGAGGTACTGTGTAGAGTACTGCAGGAGGTAATGTGTAGAGTACTGCAGGAGGTACTGTGTAGAGTACTGCAGGAGGTACTGTGTAGAGTACTGCAGGAGGTACTGTGTAGAGTACTGCAGGAGGTACTGTATAGAGTACTGCAGGAGGTACTGTGTAGAGTACTGCAGGAGGTACTGTGCAGAGTACTGCAGGAGGTACTGTGTAGAGTACTGCAGGAGGTACTGTGTAGAGTACTGCAGGAGGTACTGTGTAGAGTACTGCAGGAGGTACTGTGTAGAGTACTGCAGGAGGTACTGTGTAGAGTACTGCAGGAGGTACTGTGTAGAGTACTGCAGGAGGTACTGTGTAGAGTACTGCAGGAGGTACTGTGTAGAGTACTGCAGGAGGTACTGTGTAGAGTACTGCAGGAGGTACTGTGTAGAGTACTGCAGGAGGTACTGTGTAGAGTACTGCAGGAGATACTGTGTAGAGTACTGCAGGAGGAACAAGTGGAGTACTGTATTGAAATGCTGTACTGTGAAGTATCGCTGTAATATGACTTGTACCAGTGATTTGGTAGGTATGTACAGGAGGTTACAAGAGAGTTACTGACACAGAATGTACACAGTCACTCGTGTGAGCATACCATTGTTGGAGAAGTTATTGATCTTGTGGAGTACCTGAGTGTGTGTTTGAGAAGGTGTTGATCTTGTGGAGTACCTGAGTGTGTGTTGGAGAAGTTATTGATTTTGTGGAGTACCTGAGTGTGTGTTGGAGAAGTTATTGATTTTGTGGAGTACCTGAGTGTGTGTTGGAGGTGTTGATCTTGCTGAGTACCTGAGTGTGTGTTGGAGAAGTTATTGATCTTGTGGAGTACCTGAGTGTGTGTTGGAGAAGTTATTGATATTGTGGAGTACCTGAGTGTGTGTTTGAGAAGGTGTTGATCTTGTGGAGTACCTGAGTGTGTGTTGGAGAAGTTATTGATCTTGTGGAGTACCTGAATGTGTGTTGGAGAAGGTGTTGATCTTGTGGATTACCTGAGTGTGTGTTAGAGAAGTTATTGATCTTGTGGAGTACCTGAATGTGTGTTGGAGAAGGTGTTGATCTTGTGGAGTATCTGAGTGTGTGTTGGAGAAGTTATTGATCTTGTGGAGTACCTGAGTGTGTGTTGGAGAAGGTGTTGATCTTGTGGAGTACCTGAGTGTGTGTTGGAGAAGTTATTGATCTTGTGGAGTACCTGAGTGTGTGTTGGAGAAGTTATTGATCTTGTGGAGTACCTGAGTGTGTGTTGGAGAAGTTATTGATCTTGTGGAGTACCTGAGTGTGTGTTGGAGAAGTTATTGATCTTGTGGAGTATCTGAGTGTGTGTTGGAGAAGTTATTGATCTTGTGGAGTACCTGAGTGTATGTTGGAGAAGGTGTTGATCTTGTGGAGTACCTGAGTGTGTGTTGGAGAAGTTATTGATCTTGTGGAGTACCTGAGTGTGTGTTGGAGAAGTTATTGATCTTGTGGAGTACCTGAGTGTGTGTTGGAGAAGGTGTTGATCTTGTAGAGTATCTGAGTGTGTGTTGGAGAAGTTATTGATCTTGTGGAGTACCTGAGTGTGTGTTGGAGAAGTTATTGATCTTGTGGAGTACCTGAGTGTGTGTTGGAGAAGTTATTGATCTTGTGGAGTACCTGAGTGTGTGTTGGAGAAGGTGTTGATCTTGTAGAGTATCTGAGTGTGTGTTGGAGAAGTTATTGATCTTGTGGAGTACCTGAGTGTGTGTTGGAGAAGTTATTGATCTTGTGGAGTACCTGAGTGTGTGTTGGAGAAGTTATTGATCTTGTGGAGTACCTGAGTGTGGATAAGAACACCATTGTAGGGGAAGTTTTTGACCAGCCGTAAAATATCGCCGCGAGGAACACCATTATCATCAAGGAGACAAATTATAAATCATTTCTTTATGTTATTACATCATTACTGATATCGTAACGAGGGTCATTATGGCGGCGTGTCACCTCTTACACCGCCACCCAACAATACTTTATTACCTAAAATGGGGAAATAAACTCACAATGTATATACACTGAGTGGAAATACAACTCACGGTGTACATACACAAAAATATACACATCACAGTGTATATACACTGAGAAACATACGCTTCGCGGTGTCTGTATATATATATATATATATATATATATATATATATATATATATATATATATATATATATATATATATATATATATATATATATATATATATATATATATATATATGCTGGAACATTTCGCCCCTACATGGAGAACATTTTACTCCTCTGATGATTAGTCGCAATATTTTTAACACTATGCTGCTATATTTAACACCAAACTGCTATATTTAGCATCATACTGCTATATTTAACACCACAGTGCTATATTTAGCATCATACTGCTATATTTAACACCACAGTGCTATATTTAGCATCATACTGCTATATTTAACACCAAACTGCTATATTTAGCATCATACTGCTATATTTAACACCACAGTGCTATATTTAGCATCTTATTGCTATCTTTAGTATCATTCCATATTTTCTATTTTCGATTAGGTTAGAGAGTAAGAGAGAGAGAGAGAGAGTCAGAGAGAGAAAGAGAGAGAGAGAGAGAGAGAGAGAGAGAGAGAGAGAGAGAGAGAGAGAGAGAGAGAGAGAGAGAGAGAGAGAGAGAGAGAGAGAGAGAGATTCAGAGAGAGAGAGAGAGAGAGAGAGAGAGAGTGAGTCCACTACTCCAGCTCTTGTGTCACTTGCTTCAATTTCCATTGTTGAAGAGCATGGTAGAGATGGTGCCATACCTACACTCTTGACTCCCTCCCTTCTTAAACACTCCTTTCCCTCCCTCCTTCCCTCCCTCTCTCATTTCCTTCCCTCCCTTCCCTCCCCTCCCTCCCTCCCTCCCCTCCCTCCCTCCCCTCCCTTCTTCCCTCTTTCCTTCCCCTCTTCCCTCTTTCCCTTTTTTTTCACTTCTTATTACTCCCTCTTTCACTAATGAATACTTCCTCATTCACTCCATCTTTCCTTCTCCCTCCTTCTCTTCCTCCATCTTCTTTTTCCCTTCCTCTTACCACCCTCCTCCTCCCCCTTCCTATTTCCTTCTCCCTCCCTTTACCTCTCCTCTCCCCAGCACGTTTCTTTCATTTCGTCTACTCTCTCCCAATCTACTTCCCTCTTTATCCACTCTACGTCTACCCTCCCCTCTCTATTTCCCCCAACACCTCCAGTTCCCTTCCACTCCCCCTCCCTCACCCCCACCTCCTCACAACTCCCCCTCCACCTCTTACAACCTCTCCCCATCTCACACCCCCTCCCCTCCCGTCCCCCCCCCCTCACAGCCCCTCCCTCTCTCACACCTCCTCCTCTCCCCTCCTTAACACCCCCTCCCTGTCCCCCTCCCTCTCCCCCTCTCTCTCCCCTCCCTCTCCCCCTCCCTTTCCCCTTCCTCTCCCCCTCCCTGTCCCCCTCCCCACCAGGGGAGTCATATTACCTCAAGTAACCATTGTAGCCTTCCAGCTGTCCATTAACTGGCGCCAGGAAAAGTGGAACCAGATAATGGTGGGGGGAGAGGGAGAAGGGAGAGGGAGGTAGAGGAGGAGGAGTGGGGGATAATGGTAGGGAGAAGGAGGAGGAGGGGGAAATAAGAGGGGAGGGCGGAAGGAAGTGGTGGGAAGAGTAAGGGAGGGGAGGGAAGGGGGATAAAAGAGGGTGGGGGGACAGGAATTGAGGAGGGGAAAATTAGAAGAGAAGTAGTTCGGGGTAAAGGAGAGAGAGAGAGAGAGAGAGAGAGAGAGAGAGAGAGAATGTGAAGTGAAAACGTAGGAAAGAGAGAGTAAATAAAGAAATAGAAGAAATAAGAGAGAGGAGGGGGAAGAATGAGAGAAAGAGAGCAGGAGAGAGAGAGAGAGAGAGAGAGAGAGAAAGAGAGAGAGAGAGACGTAAACAATAGAAAGAAGTGGATAAATGACGATTAATAAAGAGAAAAACGTAAATAAAACCAGAAGAATAAATATAAGAAACAAAGAGGAAAATACCAGAAACAAAACAATGAAGTAATTACGAAGAGACGAAAGAGGGACGAATGAGAAATGAAAAAAAAAAGTGTTGGTAAGAGAAGAGAGGAAAAAACCGAGAGTAATGGTGGAGGCGCAAGTAAGGGAGAGGGGAGAGAGTGATAAAAATATGAACAACAAGAGACGAAGAGGGGACAGGACGAGAGAGAGAGAGAGAAAGAGAGAGAGACAGAGAGAGAGACAGAGACAGAGACAGAGAAACAGACGAAACAAAACAGCAAAAAGCAAACACACAACAAATATATATATATATATATATATATATATATATATATATATATATATATATATATATATATATATATATATATTCCCGCATCACAAAAAATATTTTATTCATGTGGAAATTTTTAAAAATATCTCAAGCCGTTTGCCATTTATTTGATAGGAATTAGATGCTTTGATCCGAGGACTTGATCCTCGTGGCGCTCAGTGGATGGTGGACATTACTGGGCTCTGAAAAGAGCACATATATAGATTTACTTAAACTCAAAAAAAAGAGAGGGAGAATACTTCGAAAAAAGAGAGAAAGAGAGGAGGAGAGATGAGCAGGTGAGGCAGAAAGAATGGTCTCAGACCGAGCCGAGGGGGCGTTGACCCCCGAAACCTTCTCCAGGTATTCTCCAGGTATACTCCTGGTATACTCCAGGTATACTCCAGGTATACTCCAGGTATACTCCAGGTATACTCCAGTTATGGGTGAGACAGAGACTAGTCTGTTCCACAGCCATGTCAGGAGTAGGATGTTAGTGGAATCTCAGGTGACTTTAATGAAGAAAGTCAGTCGACATAAAATTCCATTATGTTCATGGGTGTAGATTGTGAACACGGTGTTCATGGGTGAACACTGTAAACAGTGTTCATGGGTGAACACTGTAAACAGTGTTCATGGGTGAACACTGTAAACAGTGTTCATGGGTGAACACTGTAAACAGTGTTCATGGGTGAACACTGTAAACAGTGTTCATGGGTGAACACTGTAAACAGTGTTCATGGGTGAACACTGTAAACAGTGTTCATGGGTGAACACTGTAAACAGTGTTCATGGGTGAACACTGTAAACAGTGTTCATGGGTGAACTCTGTAAACAGTGTTCATGGGTGAACACTGTAAACAGTGTTCAGGGGTGAACACTGTAAACAGTGTTCATGGGTGAACTCTGTAAACAGTGTTCATGGGTGAACACTGTAAACAGTGTTCAGGGGTGAACACTGTAAACAGTGTTCAGGGGTGAACACTGTAAACAGTGTTCATGGGTGAACACTGTAAACAGTGTTCATGGGTGAACACTGTAAACAGTGTTCATGGGTGAACACTGTAAACAATGTTCATGGGTGAACACTGTAAACAGTGTTCATGGGTGAACACTGTAAACAGTGTTCATGGGTGAACACTGTAAACAGTGTTCATGGGTGAACACTGTAAACAGTGTTCATGGGTGAACACTGTAAACAGTGTTCATGGGTGAACACTGTAAACAGTGTTCAGGGGTGAACAATGTAAACAGTGTTCATGGGTGAACACTGTAAACAGTGTTCACGGGTGAACATTTTTCAGCACAGTGTTGAGGGATGAACAGAGGTGAGTGTGAGAGGCGTAAACAAGACGTAACCTCAGGGATGTAGCAAATATTGAAATGACGAGTCAAGAACCATTTGAGGCATCATGTTGATCCAGCCTCCACCCTGCCTCCACCCTGCCTCCACCCTGCCTCCACCCTGCCTCCATTCTGCCTCCACCCTGCCTCCACCCTCCCTCCACCCTGCTTCCACCCTGCCTCCACCCTGCCTCCACCCTGCCTCCACCCTGCCTCCACCCTCCCTCCACCCTGCCTCCACCCTGCCTCCACCCTGCCTCCACCCTGCCTCCACCCTGCCACCACCCTGCCTCCACCCTCCCTCCACCCTGCTTCCACCCTGCCTCCACCCTGCCTCCACCCCCTGCCCTCCACCCTGCCCTCCACCCTCCCTCCACCCTCCCTCCACCCTCCCTCCACCCTCCCTCCACCCTGCCTCCACCCTGCCTCCACCCTGCCTCCACCCTGCCTCCACCCTGCCTCCACCCTGCCTCCACCCTGCCTCCACACTCCCTCCACCCTGCCTCCACCCTGCCTCCACCCTGCCTCCACCCTGCCTCCACCCTGCCTCCACACTCCCTCCACCCTGCCTCCACTCTGCCTCCACCCTGCCTCCACCCTGCCTCCACCCTGCCTCCACCCTGCCTCCACCCTGCCTCCACCCTGCCTCCACCCTGCCTTCACCCAACCTCGAACCTGCTTCGGCACTACCTTGACTATCTCCTCGACCTTTTCTGGAACATGTTAAAAAACTGGAAACATGAGAAACACAAGGTGGAGAATGGAAGAGAAGGAGGGAGCAATATATATTAAAATGTCAGTTTTGCTTATGATATGCATTCTAAACTTCAGATCCATATATATATATATATATATATATATATATATATATAGTATATATATATTTATATATATATATATATATATATATATATATATATATATATATATATATATATATATATATATAACTATTTTTTTTTTTACCAATTGGAATATTTTATTACATAATATGGCACAGAAGATTTAAGAGATACATTGTTGATATAAAGGTGGCACATATATATATATATACATGTTGTTACGTGTGTATCACCGATTATAAGGCGAAAATCTCATCCAGCTCCTCAGAGCTGGGGCGTGTGCCCAAAATGCAGCATGCATTACCCCTTTGAACAGCCGCGCTGAGCCGCTGGAACAGAAAACTAGCTGCCCTGGGATCCCTAGTTACCCTGATGAGTCTTTTTCCCAGCTCCTTAAGGAAATTAGATGCACTCTTTCCCCATGAGCCAAGGGTCTCTGAGCCTATGGGAACAAACATATAATGATGGGCAAGTTCTCCATATTTTCTAGACTTCTGGGACTCCCTAAAGCTGGCAGCTGCCCCTCCTTCCTCCCTGGTGTATTGGAGATAGGTATCAGCCAAGGTAGATGCACATGTATAGTCCCACACCACCTGCTTCCCATCTGTCCAGGCTTGAAGGGTGATACCATCTGGACGCTTCTGGCTGCCATCAGATCTGCATAGTTGGGGTGGCTCCCTTACTGCTGGGCATCCAGCTGTTGTGAGGCTCCTCTTGATAATGTTATTAACCTCCTCATGTCTTGCAATCTTTCCCTCGGATTTACGGCACACAAGACCATGGTACCCGAATCGGTCTGCTGCTTCACTGCCACAAATACACCTGTGTTCGGCGAGAATAGGGGAGGCAAGTGGAAGGGCAACACCGATGCGGATGGTCTGTGGGTCGAGGCGTGTGCCAAGGCTGGAGTTGGGAACAGCCAACAGAAAGTCCCCAGCATGAGGGGCTCTCACTGCCAGCAGGCGGGCTCTATCCTTCCCTGACACACTCTGAAGCATCGTTGAGGCTATATTTTCCACTATTGGACCATCCCAGTGCGATTGTTTGTAGTTGTTGGGGGGAGCAGGTCTGGTTTCAGAGCCCATTAGATTATCCCAGATCATTGCTCCGTCAATGAATTTTTGGTCCTGGGCTCCAATCTTGTCCCTAAGATGTTCAGGGAGAATCGCTGCTACAAGCTCTCTGGATGCAATACACGAGGACAGAAAAGCAGGTAACGCAATCTGTGATGACTTGCGGACACCAATGCCTCCTAGTCTGACTGGAAGTGTAGCTTGGTTCCACTGCCCGATGCAATACACGAGGACAGAAAAGCAGGTAACGCAATCTGTGATGACTTGCGGACACCAATGCCTCCTAGTCTGACTGGAAGTGTAGCTTGGTTCCACTGCCCGTCTTCTAGAGTAAGGTTAAGTACTTTCGTAAAAATTTGCCTCAGAATACTGTCATATTCGTGCAGTATAGGGTTATCATATGAAGGTGCACATCTTAGGAAATATGTCAACCTGGGCAGACTCAAGCACTTTGTGAGAAGGTACAAGGCATCGTGGGTGTCCAGATTGCCTATTCGTTGTTCCATTCTCCTTAACTCTTCCAATTTCTTCCTGAGAATTGTGTCAATGGCATTGCTTCCCAGAGGTGCTCCTAGCAAGACACTATTTGTGGGGGCAATGACTGCTGCTCCTGGTAGTTTTGATCTCACTGCATTTATCACTTGTTGACTGACTGAGATGATTTCACATTTGGATGGATTCAGGACGAGACCCATTTCCTGTCCCCGTGTCATTACCTGTGTAAGGTCATGTAGGAGGGACTAATTTGTACCTGCTAGTGTGCCATCATCTAGGAACCAGATGTTTAGCTCGCTGGTCAGTCTGACTGTGATTTCCCTAACTGCTATACATATATATATATATATATATATATATATATATATATATATATATATATATATATATATATATATATATATATATATATATATATATATATATATATATATATATATGTATATATATATATATATATATATGTATATATATATATATATATATATATATATATATATATATATATATATATCTATATATATATATATATATTTATGCATATATATATATAAGGCAGGCTAACTACATCAAGACTTATGACGGTGGTCCTGACATAAAAACAGTCAGACGAGATGTCAGACCACAGACAGAAGTCAAACATGATTTCGCTATTATTCCTCTCTCTCTCTCTCTCTCTCTCTCTCTCTCTCTCTCTCTCTCTCTCTCTCTCTCTCTCTCTCTCTCTCTCTCTCTCTCTCTCTCTCTCTCTCTCTCTCTCTCTCTCTCTCTCTCTATCTATCTATCTCTATCTCTCTCTCTCTCTCTCTCTCTCTCTCTCTCTCTCTCTCTCTCTCTCTCTCTCTCTCTCTCTCTCTCTCTCTCTCTCTCTCTCTCTCTCTCTCTCTCTCTCTCTCTCTCTCTCTCTTTCTCTCTCTCTCTCTCTCTCTCTCTCTCTTCTGAGGTGTTCATCTCAGACAACTTTATACTTGAGATCCTGGGATGACCACAGCTGTACACTTCACTCTTCATGTCCAGGAGACCACACCTGCACATTTCACTCTTCATGTCCAGGAGACCACACCTGCACACTTCACTCTTTATGTCCAGGAGACCACACCTGCACACTTCACTCTTCATGTCCAGAAGACCACACCTGCACACTTCACTCTTCATGTCCAGGAGACCACACCTGCACACTTCACTCTTCATGTCCAGGAGACCATACCTGCACACTTCACTCTTTATGTCCAGGAGACCACACCTGCACACTTCACTCTTCATGTCCAGAAGACCACAGCTGCACACTTCACTCTTCATGTCCAGGAGACCACAGCTGTACGCTTCACTCTTCATGTCCAGGAGACCACACCTGCACACTTCACTCTTCATGTCCAGAAGACCACAGCTGCACACTTCACTCTTCATGTCCAGGAGACCACACCTGCACACTTCACTCTTCATGTCCAGGAGATCACAGCTGCACACGTCACTCTTCATGTCCAGGAGACCACACCTGCACACTTCACTTTTCATGTCCAGGAGACCACACCTGCACACTTCACTCTTCATGTCCAGGAGACCACACCTGCACACTTCACTCTTCATGTCCAGGAGACCACACATACACACTTCACTCTTCATGTCCAGGAGACCACACCTGCACACTTCACTCGTCATGTCCAGGAGATCACAGCTGCACACTTCACTCTTCCTGTCCAGGAGACCACACCTGCACACTTCACTCTTCATGTCTAGGAGACCACACCTGCACACTTCACTCTTCATGCCCAGGAGACCACACCTGCATACTTCACTCTTCATGTGCAGAGACCACATCTGAACACTTCACTCTTCATGTCCAGGAGACCACACCTACACACTTCACTCTTCATGTGCAGGAGACCACACCTGCACACTTCACTCTTCATGTCCAGGAGACCACACCTGCACACTTCACTCTTCCTGTCCAGGAGACCACAGCTGCACACTTCACTCTTCATGTCCAGGAGACCACACCTACACACTTCACTCTTCATGTCCAGGAGACCACACCTGCACACTTCACTCTTCATGTCCAGGAGACAACATCTGCACAATTCACTCTTCATGTCCAGGAGACCACACCTGCACACTTCACTCTTCATGT
This sequence comes from Cherax quadricarinatus, assembly GCF_038502225.1. Taxonomy (NCBI): domain Eukaryota; kingdom Metazoa; phylum Arthropoda; class Malacostraca; order Decapoda; family Parastacidae; genus Cherax; species Cherax quadricarinatus. The sequence goes on from NC_091355.1 coordinate 5,445,136, forward strand.
CCAAGAGACCACACCTGCACACTTCACTCTTCATGTGCAGGAGACCACACCTGCACACTTCACTCTTCATGTGAAGGAGACCACAGCTGCACACTTCACTCTTCATGTCCAAGAGACCACACCTGCACACTTCACTTTTCATGTCCAGGAGACCACACCTGCACACTTCACTTTTCTTGTCCAAGAGACCACACCTGCACACTTCACTCTTCCTGTCCAGGATACCACACCCGCACACTTCACTCTTCATGTCCAAGAGACCACACCTGCACACTTCAATTTTCATGTCCAGGAGACCACACCTACACACTTCACTCTTCATGTGCAGGAGACCACACCTGCACACTTCACTCTTCCTATCCAGGAGACCACACCTGCACACTTCACTCTTCATGTCCAGGAGACCACAGCTGCACATTTCACTCTTCATGTCCAGGAGACCACACCTGCACACTTCACTCTTCATGTCCAGGAGACCACACCTTCACAGTTCACTCTTCATGTCCAGGAGACCACACCTGCACACTTCACTCTTCATGCCCAGGAGACCACACCTTCACACTTCACTCTTCATGTGCAGAGACCACATCTGCACACTTCACTCTTTATGTCCAGGAGACCACACCTGCACACTTCACTCTTCATGTCCAGGAGACCACACCTACACACTTCACTCTTCATGTGCAGGAGACCACACCTGCACACTTCACTCTTCATGTCCAGGAGACCACACCTACACACTTCACTCTTCCTGTCCAGGAGACCACAGCTGCACACTTCACTCTTCATGTCCAGGAGACCACACCTGCACACTTCACTCTTCATGTCCAGGAGACCACACCTGCACACTTCACTCTTCATGTCCAGGAGACCACATCTGCACAATTCACTCTTCATGTCCAGGAGACCACACCTGCACACTTCACTCTTCATGTCCAGAAGACCACACCTGCACACTTCACTCTTCATGTGCAGGAGACCACACCTGCACACTTCACTCTTCATGTGAAGGAGACCATACCTGCACACTTCACTCTTCATGTCCAAGAGACCACACCTGCACACTTCACTTTTCATGTCCAGGAGACCACACCTGCACACTTCACTTTTCATGTCCAAGAGACCACACCTGCACACTTCACTCTTACTGTCCAGGAGACCACACCTGCACACTTCACTCTTCATGTCCAAGAGACCACACCTGCACACTTCACTTTTCATGTCCAGGAGACCACACCTACACACTTCACTCTTCATGTGCAGGAGACCACACCTGCACACTTCACTCTTCCTATCCAGGAGACCACACCTGCACACTTCACTCTTCATGTCCAGGAGACCACACCTGCACACTTCACTCTTCCTGTCCAGGAGACCACAGCTCCACACTTCACTCTTCATGTGCAAAGACCACACCTGCACATTTCACTCTTCATGTCCAGGAGACCACACCTGCACACTTCACTCTTCATGTCCAGGAGACCACACCTGCACACTTCACTTTTCATGTCCAGGAGACCACACCTGCACACTTCACTCTTCATGTCCAGGAGACCACACCTGCACACTTCACTCTTCATGCCCAGGAGACCACACCTTCACACTTCACTCTTCATGTGCAGAGACCACATCTGCACACTTCACTCTTTATGTCCAGGAGACCACACCTGCACACTTCACTCTTCATGTCCTGGAGACCACACCTACACACTTCACTCTTCATGCCCAGGAGACCACACCTTCACACTTCACTCTTCATGTGCAGAGACCACAGCTGCACACTTCACTCTTCATGTCCAGGAGACCACAGCTGCACACTTCACTCTTCATGTCCAGGAAACCACAGCTGCACACTTCACTCTTCATGTCCAGGAGACCACACCTGCACACTTCACTCTTCATGTCCAGAAGACCACACCTGCGCACTTTACTCTTCATGTGTAGGAGACCACACCTGCACACTTTATTCTTCATGTCCAGGAGACCACACCTGCACACTTTACTCTTCATGTGCAGGAGACCACACCTGCACACTTTACTCTTCATGTGCAGGAGACCACACCTGCACACTTTACTCTTCATGTCCAGTAGACCACACCTGCACACTTTACTCTTCATGTCCAGGAGACCACACCTGCACACTTTACTCTTCATGTGCAGGAGACCACACCTGCACACTTCACTCTTCCTATCCAGGAGACCACACCTGCACACTTCACTCTTCATGTCCAGGAGACCACACCTGCACACTTCACTCTTCCTGTCCAGGAGACCACAGCTGCACACTTCACTCTTCATGTGCAAAGACCACACCTGCACATTTCACTCTTCATGTCCAGGAGACCACACCTGCACACTTCACTCTTCATGTCCAGGAGACCACACCTGCACACTTCACTCTTCATGTCCAGGAGACCACACCTGCACACTTCACTCTTCATGTCCAGGAGACCACACCTGCACACTTCACTTTTCATGTCCAGGAGACCACACCTGCACACTTCACTTTTCATGTCCAGGAGACCACACCTGCACACTTCACTCTTCATGTAAAGGAGACCACACCTGCACACTTCACTTTTCATGTGCAGGAGACCACACCTGCACACTTCACTCTTCATGTCCAGGAGACCACACCTGCACACTTTACTCTTCATGTCCAGGAGACCACACCTGCACACTTCACTCTTCATGTCCAGGAGACCACAGCTGCACACTTCACTCTTCATGTCCAGGAGACCACACCTGCACACTTCACTCTTCATGTCCAGGAGACCACACCTGCACACTTTACTCTTCATGTCCAGGAGACCACACCTGCACACTTCACTCTTCATGTCCAGGAAACCACACCTGCACACTTCATTCTTCATGTCCAGAAGACCACAGCTGCACACTTCACTCTTCATGTCCAGGAGACCACGCCTGCACACTTCACTCTTCATGTCCAGGAGACCACACCTGCACACTTCACTCTTCATGTCCAGGAAACCACACCTGCACACTTCACTCTTCATGTCCAGGAGACCACACCTGCACACTTCACTCTTCATGTCCAGGAGACCACACCTGCACACTTCACTCTTCATGTCCAGGAGACCACACCTGCACACTTCACTCTTCATGTCCAGGAGACCACACCTGCACACTTCACTTTTCATGTCCAGGAGACCACACCTGCACACTTCACTATTCATGTCCAGGAGACCACACCTGCACACTTCACTCTTCATGTCCAGGAGACCACACCTGCACACTTCACTTTTCATGTGCAGGAGACCACACCTGCACACTTCACTCTTCATGTCCAGGAGACCACACCTGCACACTTTACTCTTCATGTCCAGGAGACCACACCTGCACACTTCACTCTTCATGTCCAGGAGACCACAGCTGCACACTTCACTCTTCATGTCCAGGAGACCACACCTGCACACTTCACTCTTCATGTCCAGGAGACCACACCTGCACACTTTACTCTTCATGTCCAGGAGACCACACCTGCACACTTCACTCTTCATGTCCAGGAGACCACACCTGCACACTTCACTCTTCATGTCCAGGAGACCACACCTGCACACTTCACTCTTCATGTCCAGGAGACCACACCTGCACACTTCACTCTTCATGTCCAGGAGACCACACCTGCACACTTCACTCTTCATGTCCAGGAGACCACACCTGCACACTTCACTCTTCATGTCCAGGAGACCACACCTGCACACTTCACTCTTCATGTCCAGGAGACCACACCTGCACACTTCACTTTTCATGTCCAGGAGACCACACCTGCACACTTCATTTTTCATGTCCAGGAGACCACACCTGCACACTTCACTTATCATGTCCAGGAGACCACACCTGCACACTTCACTTTTCATGTGCAGGAGACCACACCTGCACACTTCACTCTTCATGTCCAGGAGACCACACCTGCACACTTCACTCTTCATGTGCAGGAGACCACACCTGCACACTTCACTCTTCATGTCCAGGAGACCACACCTGCACACTTCACTCTTCATGTCCAGGAGACCACACCTGCACACTTCGCTCTTCATGTCCAGGAGACCACACCTGCACACTTCACTCTTCATGTCCAGGAGACCACACCTGCACACTTCACTCTTCATGTCCAGGAGACCACACCTGCACTCTTCACTCTTCATGTCCAGGAGACCACACCTGCACACTTCACTCTTCATGTCCAGGAGACCACACCTTCACACTTCACTCTTCATGTCCAGGAGACCACACCTGCACACTTCACTCTTCATGTCCAGGAGACCACACCTTCACACTACACTCTTCATGTCCAGGAGACCACACCTGCACACTTCACTCTTCATGTCCAGGAGACCACACCTTCACACTACACTCTTCATGTCCAGGAGACCACACCTGCACACTTTACTCTTCATGTCCAGGAGACCACACCTGCACACTTCACTCTTCATGTCCAGGAGACCACACCTGCACACTTCACTCTTCATGTCCAGGAGACCACACCTGCACACTTCACTCTTCATGTCCAGGAGACCACACCTGCACACTTCACTCTTCATGTCCAGGAGACCACACCTGCACACTTCACTCTTCATGTCCAGGAGACCACACCTGCACACTTCACTCGTCATGATAAAAACATTTCTTTGAATGCCACTGTATGTGTTTGTGTCGTCACCTAGGTGGAGTTGCAGGGGTTCAAGTCCCCTATCCTGGTTCATCTTTTCTAATTCATTCAACTCTGTAAGATATTTAAATCCCGTCTGACAGACTACATACAGGTCTCTCAGTTACTAACGATCGGTCACACTTTTCCCGGTTTCTCCAGCAATGTCATACCTGTTCTTGAAACTGTGTATGGAGTCAGTTATTATTGGCTAAATTGATACGTTTCGACGCTTCTGTAAAATATCTCTTTAACTTTCGTCTCTCAAATAGCGTATCGTTGTAATATCGCGTCCTGGAGGTATCTTACATGTCATTATCATGTCTCCCCTGGTTTTCCTCTTCTAATCATTGCACTTTCTCTTTTTTTTAAAGATTCTGGAGATGGTTATTAGAGGGTTCCATGCTGGTGCTGCATACTCTATGTTGAAGCTCATATGTACTGTATATATGGTGTTGAAGGACTCTATGCTGAGGTACCTTAGTGGCGTTAATACGGATGAGAAATGAACGAATGCCTTTATGGCTATTCAGTGCACCTTTGGTGACATGCTTAATGTAATGTTAACCTCTAGCTCCTGTCCTTGTCTGTAACCTCCCTACTATGAAGTTATACTTATGGTCTATTATAGATGTGTGTGTGTACTCACCTTAGTTTACGGGGATGTAACTCCAGCTCCTGGTCCTTGCCTCTTCATCACTACGTGATGAATCTACGACCCCTGTGGCCTGGGTCGTGAGGTCGTGAGGGAAGTCGTCCCGCAACTTTCTTTCTTGTATGTTTGACTGGTTAATATTTACCAGCTATATTCCTTGTCCGGGTCCCGTCACTTGTACCCTCTTTATCCACCTTATTATTATTTCTGTGTATCTTGTATGTTGTGATCATATCTCCTTTAAGTCTTATTTACCTCACTATTAAAGTATATTTATTTCAGTATTTTTGAGTATTTTGTATGATGTGATCATTTCTCCTTCGAGCATGATTAACCCTCAGTATTAAGGTTTATTTATTTTAGTCTGTCCCTCTAACTCACAAACATTAAGCATTAACATAGTCGTATATATATGTATTTTAGCTCACCTTTGTATGTATACGTGTGTATGTATACGTGTGTATGTATGCTACTTTTCCCCTGCCTGTCCCTTCATCGTTGTTGTGTCTTATTCATAATTAATATCAAAATGCTAAATTTGCTTCAGTGAAGACATGGAAGGGAGAGAATTGTAGTGTCGGTTAAGGTGCTTGAGAACATATGTTCTCAAGCACCTGTGTTTCACGCGTAGGACACCCGAGTTGGTACTCCAATACCTGCAACCGTCTTGATTGTATGTCTGTAATAAACGATAACTCGGGATATCCTACTCCTACTCCTCCTACTTCTCCTACTCCTACTCCTACTTCTCCTACTCCTACTTCTCCTAATTCTCCTACTCCTCCTACTTTTCCTACTCCTCCTACTTCTCCTACTCCTCGTACTTCTCCTACTCCTACTTCTCCTACTCCTCCTACTTCTCCTTCTCCTACTCCTCCTACTTCTCCTACTCCTACTCCTCCTACTTCTCCTACTCCTACTGCTGCTACTCGTAGGAGGCCTCGAGTTATCGTTTACTACAGACAAAATATAGAAACAAAACTGTTGCAACTAGGAGAGTGCCAACTCGGTGCCTCTTACGAGTGAAACAAGGTAATCCAAACAAGAAAATACATATACCATCTGTCAGTCACCAGCTGTCTTTCTAGAGAGCTAACAGACACGATTTAATAGTGATCTATCGAACTGTGACATACCATCTCAGCTAGAGAATTCCAGTGTGTCTTAAACGTTTCTCTCAATTGCGTTATGGGTATTAACGAGCTCACACTCCAACAGCACATTAAATCGCAAAAGGCCAATCGTCTCCACTCCGATCTGACACTCAGGAAATTGCTGCATGCTCAGGTCCCTCTCAGAATCATCTCCCTCTTGGAGTTCACGAGACGACCCCCAAACACCTCCTATCCACTTCAGATATACACACCCTCATCATCAGTGTACCGTTTTCCATCCTTTCTACATGACCAAGCCACCACATTTATCTTACCCGCTATTATTGACGCCCTAAGACACCACTATCTTTTAATTTCCCCTTATCTATACATAATACTCCCACCATACGCTGTGTTCATACAATACATCTATACACAACTAACCCGCACATAGGAGAGAGCTTACTACGACGTTTCGGCCCGACTTAGGCCATTTACAAAGTCACACTGACATGAAAGAGTGAGGGAGCCAGTATATATAGTCGAGGGATCTAAGTCGGACCGAAACGTTGTCGTAAGTTCCTCTCTCCTACGTGCGGGTTATTTATGTATTGTTCCACTCACGGTATTGTTCCAGTCACGGTATTGTTCCAGTCACGGTATTGTTCCACTCACGGTATTGTTCCAGTCACGGTATTGTTTCAGTCACGGTATTGTTCCAGTCACGGTATTGTTCCACTCACGGTATTGTTCCAGTCACAGTATTGTTCCACTCACGGTATTGCTCCAGTCACGGTATTGTTTCAGTCACGGTATTGTTCCAGTCACGGTATTGTTCCACTCACGGTATTGTTCCGGTCACGGTATTGGTCCAGTCACGGTATTGTTCCACTCACGGTATTGTCCCAGTCCCGGTATTGTTCCAGTCACGGTATTGTTCCAGTCACGGTATTGTTCCAGTCACGGTATTGTTCCACTCACGGTATTGTTCCAGTCACGGTATTGTTCCACTCACGGTATTGTTCCAGTCACAGTATTGTTCCACTCACGGTATTGTTCCAGTCACGGTATTGTTCCACTCACGGTATTGCTCCAGTCACGGTATTGTTTCAGTCACGGTATTGTTCCAGTCACGGTATTGTTCCACTCACGGTATTATTCCGGTCGCGGTATTGGTCCAGTCACGGTATTGTTTCAGTCACGGTATTGTTCCACTCACAGTATTGTTTCAGTCACGGTATTGTTCCAGTCACGGTATTGTTCCAGTCACGGTATTGTTCCACTCACAGTATTGTTTCAGTCACGGTATTGTTTCAGTCACGGTATTGTTCCACTCACAGTATTGTTTCAGTCACGGTATTGTTCCACTCACAGTATTGTTTCAGTCACGGTATTGTTCCACTCACAGTATTGTTTCAGTCACGGTATTGTTTCAGTCACGGTATTGTTTCAGTCACGGTATTGTTCCACTCACAGTATTGTTTCAGTCACGGTAATGTTCCGCTCACGGTATTGTTTCAGTCACGGTATTGTTCCACTCACAGTATTGTTTCAGTCACGGTATTGTTCCACTCACAGTATTGTTTCAGTCACGGTATTGTTCCACTCACAGTATTGTTTCAGTCACGGTATTGTTTCAGTCACGGTATTGTTTCAGTCACGGTATTGTTCCACTCACAGTATTGTTTCAGTCACGGTAATGTTCCGCTCACGGTATTGTTTCAGTCACGGTATTGTTCCACTCACAGTATTGTTTCAGTCACGGTATTGTTCCACTCACGGTATTGTTTCAGTCACGGTATTGTTCCACTCACAGTATTGTTTCAGTCACGGTAATGTTCCGCTCACGGTATTGTTTCAGTCACGGTATTGTTCCACTCACAGTATTGTTTCAGTCACGGTATTGTTCCACTCACGGTACTGTGACTTTTCCCTTATACAAAACATATACACAGTCGTCTTCCTCCTCACAGCAACACAAGAAGAGTGTCTGTCTCACACAGTCTTGGCACCAGTCTACTCGGCTGTGTCTCTCTCACACAGTCTTGGCACCAGTCTACTCGGCTGTGTCTGTCTCACACAGTCTTGGCACCAGTCTACTCGGCTGTGTCTCTCTCACACAGTCTTGGCACCAGTCTACTCGGCTGTGTCTCTCTCACACAGTCTTGGCACCAGTCTACTCGGCTGTGTCTCTCTCACACAGTCTTGGCACCAGTCTACTCGGCTGTGTCTCTCTCACACAGTCTTGGCACCAGTCTACTCGGCTGTGTCTCTCTCACACAGTCTTGGCACCAGTCTACTCGGCTGTGTCTCTCTCACACAGTCTTGGCATCAGTCTACTCGGCTGTGTCTCTCTCACACAGTCTTGGCACCAGTCTACTCGGCTGTGTCTCTCTCACACAGTCTTGGCACCAGTCTACTCGGCTGTGTCTCTCACACATAGTCTTGGCACCAGTCTACTCGGCTGTGTCTCTCACACATAGTCTTGGCACCAGTCTACTCGGCTGTGTCTCTCACACATAGTCTTGGCACCAGTCTACTCGGCTGTGTCTCTCACACATAGTCTTGGCACCAGTCTACTCGGCTGTGTCTCTCACACATAGTCTTGGCACCAGTCTACTCGGCTGTGTCTCTCACACAGTCTTGGCACCAGTCTACTCGGCTGTGTCTCTCACACATAGTCTTGGCACCAGTCTACTCGGCTGTGTCTCTCACACACAGTCTTGGTACCAGTCTACTCGGCTGTGTCTGTCACACACAGTCTTGGTACCAGTCTACTCGGTTGTGTCTGTCACACACAGTCTTGGTACCAGTCTACTCGGCTGTGTCTGTCACACACAGTCTTGGCACCAGTCTACTCCGTTGTGTCTGTCACACACAGTCTTGGTACCAGTCTACTCGGCTGTGTCTGTCACACACAGTCTTGGCACCAGTCTACTCAGCTGTGTCTGTCACACACAGTCTTGGCACCAGTCTACTCGGCTGTGTCTGTCACACACAGTCTTGGTACCAGTCTACTCGGCTGTGTCTCTCACACACAATCTTGGCACCAGTCTACTCGGCTGTGTCTCTCACACACAGTCTTGGCACCAGTCTACTCGGCTGTGTCTCTCATACACAGTCTTGGCACCAGTCTACTCGGCTGTGTCTCTCACACAGTCTTGGCACCAGTCTACTCGGTTGTGTCTCTCACACACAGTCTTGGCACCAGTCTACTCTGCTGTCTCTCACACAGTCTTGGCACCAGTCTACTCGGCTGTCTCACACACAGTCTTGGCACCAATCTACACGGCTGTCTCTCACACAGTCTTGGCACCAGTCTACTCGGCTGTCTCTCACACAGTCTTGGCACCAGTCTACACGGCTGTCTCTCACACAGTCTTGGCACCAGTCTACACGGCTGTCTCTCACACAGTCTTGGCACCAGTCTACACGGCTGTCTCTCACACAGTCTTGGCACCAGTCTACACGGCTGTCTCTCACACAGTCTTGGCACCAGTCTACACGGCTGTCTCTCACACAGTCTTGGCACCAGTCTACTCGGCTGTCTCTCACACAGTCTTGGCACCAGTCTACACGGCTGTCTCTCACACAGTCTTGGCACCAGTCTACACGGCTGTCTCTCACACAGTCTTGGCACCAGTCTATTCGACTGTCTCTCACACAGTCTTGGCACCAGTCTATTCGACTGTCTCACACACAGTCTTGGCACCAGTCTACACGGCTGTCTCTCACACAGTCTTGGCACCAGTCTACTCGGCTTTATGTCACTTGTACATAAACTGATAGACTGTTTTTCTTTCCACATATTTCTAAATATTCTCGCAACATTCATTTCCTTTCTGTAAGTGACTCATCTTACATGGACTCCCGTGTTGACACTTCCACTCACAAGTGTCTCAACGTATTCACTTCTTTCAAACTTCTTTAATACATTGACTTCCTTCAAGTTTCTTTCGCTGTAAAGAGACACATGTACAGAACAAGTCTGGACTCGCACACGAAACTTTTATCTGTTTAGAGCTTTATCAAGTGACTTGTTAAAGCTGAGCTTAGAGGGAAGAACCTGAGAACTTCTCTTGGAGCTCTTCTTAGAGTTTCTTAGTTCGTTTCTATCATAAACTCTCCTGTTTCCTTCTATGTTTCTCTCATTCCCTTTGTTCTTCTGTTTGTTCTCATCACTTTCCTCTGTTTGCCATTTTCTTCTCTCGGGAATTCACTCTCAGCGTCTATCGTTTATTACGCCCTTTATTTCTCCTTCAGCGACTTCCGCAGTTCCTTTTCTGAAGTTTTCACAGGCACTGCGTCATCAGCAAATAGCAACTGTGACAACTCTCTCTCTCTCTCTCTCTCTCTGCGAATCCATTAATTCCTTTTCCCATTTCTTCCTGACCATCCACTGGACTGCGTGCTGCTAGCGGTAACAGCCTGGTTGATCAGATTTTGATCCACCAGGAGGCGTGATCTGGGACAGGGCCAGGAGGTGCCCCCCCTCCCCATCAAAAAACATCCTTCAGGTATCCTTAAGGATAAGGATTTCCTTCCGTGAGGTTTGGGACACGTGAGGATTTTAAGGGTTTGGTGGGTGTCATAAGCTGACGTTGCCAGGTCTCTGAGGAAAACAGAGAAGCGCTAGGAAGGTTGACCTGGGGATGGGATGGTTGACCTGGGGATGGGATGGTTGACCTGGGGATGGGATGGTTGACCTGGGGATGGGAAGGTTGACCTGGGGATGGGATGGTTGACCTGGGGATGGGATGGTTGACCTGGGGATGGGATGGTTGACCTGGGGATGGGATGGTTGACCTGGGGATGGGATGGTTGACCTGGGGATGGGATGGTTGACCTGGGGATGGGATGGTTGACCTGGGGATGGGATGGTTGACCTGGGGATGGGATGGTTGACCTGGGGATGGGATGGTTGACCTGGGGATAGGATGGTTGACCTGGGGATGGGAAGGTTGACCTGGGGGATGGGATGATTGACCTGGTGATGAGAAGGTCGACCTGGGGGATGGGAAGGCTGACTTGGGGATAGGAAGGTTGACTTAGGAATGAGAAGATCGACCTGGGGCTGGGAAAGTCGATCACATGTATATGTATATATCCTTCACGAAATAATAATAATAATAATAATAATAATAATAATAATAATAATAATAATAATAATAATAATAATTAATAAAGGCAGAGGCTAATGGGTATTTTTTTTTGGTTTAGATAAAACATCTAGCTCTGCTGGGTGCTTGATTCTTGTAGGATTGCGTGGTCCTGTGGGTTAGAGCGTCATGTGATTTTCACTCATTATGAGGCGGGCCAAAACGATATGGGTTCGAGTCCTCGGCTAGTCACAGTGTTGTTATTGTATATATATATATATATATATATATATATATATATATATATATATATATATATATATATATATATATATATATATATATATATATGTCGTGCCGAATAGGCAGAACTTGCGATCTTGGCTTAAATAACAACGTTCATCTTGCCATATAGGACAAGTGAAAATTTGTGTATGCAATAATTTCGCCAAAATCATTCTGAACCTAACGAAAAAAATATATTTCACTGTGTTTGTGTAGTATTAAATTATTGTAAACAAATCTAAAATATATTTAGTTGGGTTAGGCTAAAATAAATTGCTCTTGTTATAATAAGGTTAGGTAAGTTTTCTAAGATTCTTTGGAGCAAAATTAAATTTTTTTACATTAACATTAATGAAAAAAATATATCTTTAAACGTATAAGAGAAAATTTTAGAAAAGACTTAATTTTAAATGAGTTCTTGCTAATTGACCAGTTTTACATATTCGGCACGACATATATATATATATATATATATATATATATATATATATATATATATATATATATATATATATATATATATATATATATATATATGAATATTTCCTTTGGTTTATATAAATTAGATCCATTTATAATTAATAGAATTTGGGAAGAATTTAATAATACACTGGACAAATAATAATTTTTAAATTTTCTTGGGTAGAATAGCTTGTTGGTGGGTTGTGGAAAGGACCTATCCAGTTGGGCCGGCGCGCGTCAGGTGTTTAACCGTTGTAGGATCTGATAGTGAGGTGTTGGCCAGACCCCTTATATAGCTTCCTTGGATGCTTTACTTTCATAGTTCCTTGATAATGTGAGTAGTCACGAAAGCGCTTGGAATTTCTCTATTCTTTCAGAGTGGTTGTTTTGCATATTCTGAAATTACCTGTTTACTGTGATCATATTGCATATATATATATATATATATATATATATATATATATATATATATATATATATATATATATATATATATATATATATATATATATATATATATATATATATATATATATATATATATATATATATATATATATATATATAAGATTTTTAATTTTAAGAAAATTCTCACATTAGAACTTTTCGATGGGTAACTCGTGAAAAAAAAAATACCTGGACACGCTGCGACGGACACAATACCGCGGCTGCAACAAATCACACAATGAGTCGACAAAGTTTCGGCTCATTTTGAACCATCGTCACCCAGTTTTTATTTCGGGATTATGGAAAAAAAGGGGGGGGAGGTATTTGTTGTGATTTGTTCCCACTGTCTAAATGAACGCTTCCAATATACGATTTTTTTAATGTTTCGACTGAATTAAAATGGAATTTTTGACATAGCAGTGGTTAATATATATATATATATATATATATATATATATATATATATATATATATATATATATATATATATATATATATATATATATATATATATATATATATATATATATATATACGATATAATGTGAAATTAAGTTGATACCAAAGGTGAGATGTTCTGTTTAAAAATTTAGATTAATGTTTATTGATGTTTATTTGTGTTTCTAGGAATCTTTTTAGATATCGTGTACTAGGTTATGTGTACTGAGAGGTGTGTATGTCTGTGTGTATACACTGAGAGGTGTGTATGTCTGTGTGTATACACTGAGAGGAGTGTATGTCTGCGTGTATACGCTGAGAGGTGTGTATGTCTGTGTGTATACACTGAGAGGTGTATATATCTGTGTGTATATGCTGAGAGTTGTGTATGTCTGTGTCTTTACACTGAGAGGTGTATATCTTCGATACATATACACTAAAAGGAGTGTATCAGTATATTTAAACTCTAAGATGTGTGTATCTCTCTGTGTAAATACACTGACAAGCATTTATCTCTCAGTGTGTATAGACCGAGAAACGTACATCCCTCACTGTGTATATACAGTGTTCAATCCCAATTTGAGTAGTAAAGTATCCCTCACTGGCTGAGTACAAGCGAAATACAGACTTATTGACCCCAGTGTAGTGTATAGGAGTTAAACCCAGTGAACCAACGTCAATGATAAACGAAGATAAATGATAATCTCTATTCCTACCATGTCTAGTTCACGCATGATTCAGAAAGTGATATTATTGACATAATTTATAGAAAGCCCTTGGTTATGCTGTCATTGCGGGCAGTGATCATGGTGCAGCCGCTAGGCTTTAAACCTAATTAACTAATGTGGCGCCAGAAGTAATGTCTTTTGTTGACAAGTAATGTGGAAAATCGTGGGAATCGTATCTTATATCGTGAGATTTAATTTTAAATTTTTTGACCTTCTTGAGGGCGCAAAATATAGTAGATGGACCAAGGTGGTCCAACCACAGGCCTGTGGGCCATTTGTGGCCCACCAAGACACAGAAAAAAGCAGTTCTATAAATTGCATAAAGAAGGCTAAAATATGCATTCTGAAGTATAATACCTAAAAATAAACATAACACAGGTAAGAAGGTCACGCCCTCTACTGGGCTCGACCAATGGGGAAAAGCATAGGAAATCCTAAAATGCAGAATACATCTTGTGATCCTAGCCAGCTGTCATTTACACAATTCCCTCAACCATCATTTACTAATCAGTTGCTCATCAGAATGAGCAATTGATTGGTAAAGTTAGAGTTGCACATTTAGCATTGCATGAACAGAAATGCAGTCAGTCCGATTCGATCCAGAGTATCTCCAGTTCTCGAAATCTAGAACCATTTTCGGACATTAGAAAATAGGAAGCACTGCAGTATGCCTACTGGCCCATACTAGGCAAGTCGTTCTCAAACCCAAACCCACTAGCAAAAATATGTGAGCGACCCATTTTCAATGTTACCCAAGGACTAAGCTTTGGCAACCCTATTACAAACTTTGTCAAATAAGCTTTAACACCCCTATAATAAGTTTCGACAAAATAAATAATCTTTGTCAACTTATAATAAGCTTTGACAGTAATAAATAACCTTTGACACCCTATAATATGCTTTGAAAACTCTAAATAAGCTTTGACAAACCCAAATATGCTTTGACAAGCATCAGTAAGCTTTGATAAGCCTATAATAAGTTGCGACAACCCTACATGGAGACAGAGGCCGTGAGGGGGGCCTCTGATGGGAATCCTGGAGGCTAAGCACTACTTTTCTGGCCACCTGTTTCCAAAATCCTCCCTTTGGGGGAAAAATTCAAATGCGGAAGAACACTGCAGAAACTAGATCAATCTCCCGCTCCACCTCTCTCTCTCTCTCTCTTTCTCTCTCTCTCTCTCTCTCTCTCTCTCTCTCTCTCTCTCTCTCTCTCTCTCTCTCTCTCTCTCTCTCTCTCTCTCTCTCTCTCTTTATCTATCTATCTATCTATCTCTATCTACTTATCTATCTATCTATCTATCAATCTATCTATCTATCTATCTGTCTATCCATCTATCTATCTATCTATCTATCTATCTATCTATCTATCTGTCTATCCATCTATCTATCTATCTATCTATCCATCTATCTATCTATCTCACTACGAAATCCTCTTGTTTCAAATACAATTAATTCGAAATTTCACATCTCATATTCATGCATAATTTGCAAAAAAAAAAAAATTCTTTTGGTTTCAAACATTTACGGAGGTTCGAGCGCCTGGTTCACCCTGGAGGCTGTTCCGGGGATCAACGCCCCCCACGGCCCAGTCCATGACCAGGCCTCATGGGGGATCAGGGCCTGATCAACCAGGCTGTTCCTGCTGGTCGTAAGCAAAGCAACGTAGTAACCACAGCCTGGCTGGTCAGGTGATGACTTTAGGTGTCTGTCCAGGGGTCTATTGGTAATCCCCCTCATGTATGCTGGGAGGCTGTTGAACAGTCTTGGGCCCCTGACACTTACTGTGTTATCCTGCCATGAGACAATTATAATTTGCTTATTTTTGAAACTTGTCGTCAGTTTCAGGATTATTTTCAAACAGTATTTATGTTAAGCATTAAACCCGCGTGGGCTTAATAAGGTATCTAATAAATGAGAATTTTTCGAATTGGCTTTAAAAATGTTAAGGGTAAAGCAGAATTAATTAAAATGTATATATATATATATATATATATATATATAAAGAGAGAGGGAGAGAGAGAGAGAGAGGTGGTAAAGAAAATAATGTGTGTGTGTGTGTGTTGTGTGGTTGCGGGGGTCGAGTCCGAGCTCCTGGCCCCGCCTCTTCACTGATCGCTACTAGGTCACTCTCCCTGAGCCGTGAGCTTTATCATACCTCTGCTTAAAGCTATGTATGGATCCTGCCTCCACTACATCGCTTCCCAAACTATTCCACTTACTGACTACTCTGTGGCTGAAGAAATACTTCCTAACATCCCTGTGATTCATCTGTGTCTTCAGCTTCCAACTGTGTCCCCTTGTTACTGTGTCCAGTCTCTGGAACATCCTGTCTTTGTCCACCTTGTCAATTCCTCTCAGTATTTTATATGTCGTCATCAAATCCCCCTCCCTTTCTCTCATGTCCTCTAGTGTCGTCAGGTCGATTTCCTTTATCCTGTCTTCGTAGGACATACCTCTTAGCTCCGGGACTAGTCTTGTTGCAAACCTATGCACTTTCTCTAGTTTCTTTACGTGCTTGGCTAGGTGGGGGTTCCAAACTGGTGCCGCATACTCCAATATGGGCCTAACGTACACGGTGTACAAGATCCTGAACGACTCCTTATTAAGATGCCGGAATGCTGTTCTGAGGTTTGCTAGGCGCCCATATGCTGCAGCAGTTATTTGGTTGATGTGTGCTTCAGGAGATGTGCCTGGTGTTATACTCACCCCAGATCCTTTTCCTTGAGTGAGGTTTGCAGCCTTTGGCCAGCTAGTCTGTACTCCGTCTGCGGTCTTCTTTACCCTTCCCCAATCTTCATAACTTTGCACTTAGTGGGGCTGAACTCCAGGAGCCAGTTGCTGGACCAGGTCTACAACCTGTTCAGATCCCTTTGTAGTTCTGCCTGGTTCACGTCCGACTGAATTCTTCTCATCAACTTCACATCGTCTGCAAACAGGTACACTTCTGAGTCTATTCATTCCGTTATGTCGTTTACAAATACCAGAAACAGCACCGGTCTTAGGACTGACCCCTGTGGAACCCCACTCGCGACAGGCGCCCAATCTGATACCTCGCCACGTACCATGACTCGCTGCTGTCTTCCTGACAGGTATTCCCTGATTCATTTTAGTGCCTTCCCTGTTATCCCTGCCTGGTCTTCTAGCTTTTGCACTAATCTCGTGTGAGGAACTGTGTCAAACGCCTTCTTACAGTCCAAGAAAACGCAATCTACCCACCCCCTCTCTTTCTCTTGTCTTACTGTTGTCACCCTGTCATAGAACCCCAGTAGGTTTGTGACACAGGATTTCCCATCCCTGAAACCGCGCTGGTTGTCGTTGATAAGCTCATTCGTTTCTAGGTGCTCCACCACTCTTCTCCTGACAATCTTCTCCATGACTTTGCATACTATACATGTCAGTGACACTGGTCTGTAGTTTACTGCTTCGTGTCTGTCTCCTTTTTTAAAAATTGGGACTACATTTGCTGTCTTCCATACCTCAGGTAGTGGCCCTGTTTCGATAGATGTGTTGAAGAGTGTTGTTAGTGGTACACATAGCGCGCACACACAGATACACACACACACACACACACACACACACACACACACACACACACACAGCTGGTTACCACTCAAGGAAAGTAACTCCCACGAAGAATAAAACAGAATGAATTTGACGGGGGAGGAAAAAAGATAAATGCGCCCTCTCACCTTTTTCCCAAACAACCCTCCCACACCCTCTCCCCCAGAGCTTGCTGGAAGGGAAGAAAGCGGAAGAGATGAAGGGATGGGAGGAAGGGGGAGGGCCCCCTTCCATACGATTTATTGTCACCATCTTAGAACGGGAGGAGGAGGAGCCGCAACAGACGATTATTCAGCCTCAACGGGATGGAGAAGCCTTCAGAATATTGCCCAGGTACCTTTATCATACTAGAATAATGTAAGACACATCTGGAGAAAAGGAATTCCCCTGAAAATGTAACAATCTCCCCCCCCCTTTCCCCTTCCCCGGAGAAAATGTAACTTCCCCCCCTTTCTCTCTCTCTCTCTCTCTCCTCCCCCCCACCGAGAAAAATGTAAGAGGGGTCATAAAGAGAGGTTGGAGCGACGTGAGGTATGTTTATAGGTGGGAGGCTGGCCTTACCCCTGTGATGCTGCCGGCCTTCCTTGTAAGCTTGTGTGAAGCTCTTGCCTACCTTCTTGACGTTGTGGAAGCCTTTGCCATGCCTCTTGGCGTCCTGGAAGAATCTGCCATTCCTTCTTGAAGTTCTGAAGGACTCTGCCATGCCTTCTTGACGTCCTGGGAAGCCTCTGCCATGCATTCTTGACGTTCTAGAAGCCTCTACCATGCCTTCTTGACGTCCTGGAAACCTCTGCTATGCCTTCTTGAAATTCTGGAAGCCTCTGCCATGCCTTCTTGACATCGTGGAAGCCTCTATCATGCCTTCCTGACGTCCTGGAAGCCTCTGCCATGCCTTCCTGAGATCATGGAAGCCTCTGCCATGCCTTCCTGAGATCCTGGAAGCCTCTACTATGCCTTCCAGAGATCCTGGAAGCCTCTGCAGCGCTTTCTTGACGTCTTACCTGCTTGTGGTCCTTGCTTCTTGATGTTTTTGTAACCTTGTGCTGTTTTCTTGACGTCTTGTTAGCTTATGTCCTGCCCTGACGTCCTATAAGATTGTGCTGCCTTCTTGACGTCCTGTAAGATTGTGCTGCCTTCTTGACGTCCTGTAAGATTGTGCTGCCTTCTTGACGTTCTGAAAGACTGTGCTGCCTTCTTGACGTCCTGTAAGATTGTGCTGTTTTCCTGACGTTTTGAAAGACTGTGCTGCTTTCTTGACGCCGTCAAGCCCACTCACGCTTACCCTCGCTGACCCACATAATGCTCGTTAACCTCCCCAAATTACTCAATAACACTCGTTAACCACCACAAACCGCTCAATAGCAATCGTTAACCACCCTAAATCATTCAATATTCCTTAACCACCACAAACCACTCAATAACACTCGTTAAACACCACAAACCACTCAATAACACTCGTTAACCACCACAAACCACTCACTAACACTCGTTAACCACCACAAACCACTCACTAACACTCGTTAACCACCACAAACCACTCACTAACACTCGTTAACCACCACAAACCACTCAATAACACTCGTTAACCACTGTTACACCCTTTTGTTCATTTTGTTCATTTTCTTCTTATCACAATGGTATACTATTACATGTTATTTTTGCTATTTCACTTAATATTATATTCAGGAGTAATTCCATTAGTAGCTAAAATGGATTTACTCGACTTTATAATATTATCTGGTCGTATTACTTAGCTTTGTATTTAGGTAGGTCATTTAATTAGTGTCAACTGCTGGTGACCTGGCCAAGCATCAGTAGGTGTTTTGAGCTGCTCGACCCCTGCTCCAACCGAGGCAAAGTGGGCTGGTAAAGCCTCACAGAGTTCAGTTCTTACCTTCCTCACCTCTCGTGAGGGAAGCTCCCTGATTCCTGGATTTAAACTTCTGGTCCCACATGAGGTTCCCTAGTGACCCTCCAGTACCTCGGACGGTATCTGACAGAAACGTCTCGGACGAAGTGTGTGTTGCTGTTTTGGAGACGCTGGTGATTGTCCCTAGCTCTGCTAGGAGTGAATTTAAGCAGTATTGGTTCAAAGAGGACGGTGAAAAAGTCATGGGAGACAGACTCGCCTCAAAATTCCCTTAAGTGTAAAATATTCCTAATCTCACTTAGTATATTATGAAAGTTGAATAAGAGTGAATTATTATTGAAGTGTTACGTCTTCTGTCTCATTTGGATTGAGTTAAGTGAAGTGTTATTATGTGAAGAGAAGGTGTTATGATACTAGAGCCGTTCAGTACTATAATCAAGATAATACTGTGTATTATCTTTTAAGTGAACTTAAGTGTAAATTTCATGAGTACTGTTTTATGGTGCGACCTTTTTAAAGTTAATATAAAACACTTCTATGGTTTATTAAGAAACTTAATAAAAAACCGGAAAGAGACATTGTGATTGTGATTTCATCTAGAACAGGATATTCAATCCTGGTTATTTGTTGCAAGAAAGGGCTAAACAGGCTTAAGTAGTGGCCCTGTACGCAACAACCACCACAAACGACCATAGGCCACACAAACCACCAAGTGTTCTACAAGGTACAGTACTCGTTCCCATCTTTTTCCTCATCCTCATAGCTGACAGAGACAAAGATGTCAGCCACAGCACCGCGTGTTCCTTTGCTGACTGTACTGAAATTTGCAAGAAACTAACATCCATCGAAGACACTGCGAATCTCCAAGTGGATATAAACTAAGTTTTCCAGTAATGGAAATTTGTTCATTGAGGACAAATTCCCATTACTCAGTAATGGAAAACTTGAAGATCGGAGTATAATTCCAACCACACAATAGAGTGTAAAAGTAATGTGAAGGACCTGGGAGTGATAATGCCAGAGGATCTCACTTTCAAAGATCACAACAGTGCCTCTATAACATCTGCTACGAAAATGATAAGATGGATAACGAGAACCTTCAAAACAAGAGATGCCAAGCCCATGATGATTCTCTTTAAGTCACTTGTCTTCTCAACACTGGAATATTGCTATACACTAGCGCATCCTTTCATGGAAGGCAAAACTCTGGATTTAGAGAATATACAGAAAACTTTAACTACACGCATAAACACAGTCAAGCACTTAAATTACTGGGACCGATTGCAAGCCCTTAACCTGTACTCCTTGGAACGCAGGCGAGAAAAATGCATCGTAATTTACACCTGGAAAATCCTAGAGGGACTGATCCCAAATATGCTCACGGAAATCACTCCTATACATACAGGAAAAAAGACTTGGCAGATGGTGCAATATCCCCCAAGTGATAAGCCATGAGGCAACACAATAAGTGTCAGGGGCCCAAGACTGTTCAATAGCCTCCCATCATACATAAGAGGAATTGCCAGTAGACTCCTGGCTGGCTGTCTTCAAAAAGGCGCTAGACAGACACCTATAGTCATTACCTGACCAGCCAGACTGTAGTTCCTACGTTGGTTTGCTTACGACCAGCAGGAACAACCTGATCCACCACGAGGCCTGGTCATGGACCAGGCCGGGGATGCGTTGATCATTGGATCACCCTCCAGGTAGGCTCTTGATATGTAGATCACAAACCACTTACAAACAACCTCTAACCACCCACAAACCACCCACAAACCACCCACAAACCACCCACAAACCACCCACAAACCACCCACAAACCACCCACAAACAGGTCATTAATCTTATCTCCACTGGGAAAAATAAACGAGGCATTCTGGAGGGGGTTTCCAGATGTCGCCACTTGAGTGGAGAGTCTGGTAGTGACGTCACAGGCGGCACTACCACATGTCCCTCAAGGGGATGAGAAGGGAGGGGAAGGGGAGGGGGAGGTAGCAGGGAGATGAGAGACAGAAGGAAGAGAGAGGAGACAGAACGACGGAGGAAGTGAGAGGACGACAGGAGAGAGAGAGAGGGAGAATCAGATGATGTTCCTGTCTTGAAAAAGTTCCCAGCAGCGCTAAACCCATGAGTGTGTGTGTGTGTGTGTACTCACCTGTTTGTGGTTGCAGGGGCCGAGTCACAGCTCCTGGCCCCCACCTTTTCGCTGGTCGCTACTGCGTGTGTGTGTGTTAGTACCAATTGCTTGTAGGCGCTGTTGTCACTATTACTGACAGTGTTGCCATCGTTTCAAGCACTTTTCATGGAGGCAGTGTTGCCAAATCGTCACAACATACCCTACGTTACCACTGTTGCCATTTCTTAAATAGAGAAGCAGTGTTACCGCCTTGTCACCAGGAAAGGATTTAGCTTCAGGGCGTGTGTGTGTGTGTGTGTGTGTGTCTACCTGGAGTCTACCTGGAGGGTATTCCGGGGATCAACGCCCCCCGCGGCCCGGTCCATGACCAGGCCTCCCGGTGGATCAGGGCCTGATCAACGAGGTTGTTACTGCTGGCCGCACGCAATCCAACGTACGAACCACAGCCCGGCACTTACTT